>NC_077229.1:224692556-224992556 GCF_027887165.1 Monodelphis domestica
CCCCTCACAGCTTTCTTCTTTTGAGGAATTTTGAAAATCCTCCCTCCTATTACATAGACTTTGAGACAGTTACGCTGTAATTATCTAATTTATTTTCTTGAAAGGAAGGGAGAGAAGGTAGAGGGAAACAGGGAAATCCCTGCTAACTATTTCTTGTGGACACTTTTGATGGTGGGATCAAAAACGGTCTTCAAGGAATATAGCTTTGAGTTCTTCTAAGGGAAATTATAGTCCAAGGGTTGTCTTTAGTTTGGGCAAGAAACTTCAGTCAGCTTAGTCAAGCAAAAGGGTATGAGAAGAGTAACTCTCCTATCCAGCTCTTTCCCAGTCTTAGATAGAAGACTAACCAGAATCTCTGACCAAAAGGAAAACCAACAGTTTTCCTTTTGAATCTTTAAGGAACTCTTCCATCCCCCTGCAAATTCTGAATGCTCCATTTGACTCTCCAGAAACATTTTTCTTCAACTTGCAGGTTTCCCTTGTTTTTGGCAAATTCCTTGTTCATAAATCTCCCATTTCTGTGTTCATGGAAAAGTCAACCAGACTTTTGTCCATGATTTTCAGTGCTTACCTAAATGATACACTAATATCTTCTAACTATCAATTCTATGAAAACATACTATCCTAAATATTCTACCACCACCCCAAAATAACAAATCCTAATCTATCTTCACTATCCTAATTCTTACTAAATCCTAATCTAAGATTTTGGTTTTGTAGAAACATGGGAAAAGGTAGTGAAGGTCAAATTCAAATACAGAAGTATTTTTTTGATCACAAATAACAGATTTAATAATTGTAACATATTTGCAACAAAATATACTTTCCTGTCACAATGAACTATAACAATTTCTTTTTTCTTTTTTAAAACATTATTTTATTTGGTCATTTTCATACATTATTCATTGGAAACAGATCATTTACTTTTCTTACCCGCCACCCCTTCCCTAGCCGGTGCGCGATTCGTCTGGGTATCACATGTGTCCTTGCTCTGAACCCATTTCCTTGTTGTTGGTATTTGCATATAACAATTTCTAAGTATGAACTTTTATAAATTCTATTAATTCCTAATGTAACTATATGTCTATTAAACTTATCATAAAATATAGTATCATTCTGTCTCAAGTTTCAAACTTCCCTGAACTAGTCTTTCCCTGTGTGTGAATTGTTAGTAAATATTAGTATCCTAACATTTATATTAGTAAATTAATCCATTAGTATGATACAAATGTACATTTTTTCTGTACAAACTTTACATATGTATACTATGACACATTTGTACATGAGTTCTGACCAGAAGTCATTCAGACAAGAATTTTTTTGTAACTTCCTGCCTGCCTGAGTCCTGTAGAAGCTCAAATAAGTTGATTTTATTTCCATGCAATCCAAAATATTTGTGTGTCCTAATGTACTTACTCCATCCATGAGTCCTCTTCATGTTATGCTTTTGGTGTAAATGTGTCTGCATTGACCTATATGTGAGATTAACATGTATGATGAATAATCTTATTTGACCCTTTATCATCAGTTCATGATTTTAAAATTCTTTTGGTGTCCTTGGTGTTGATTGGGCAGGAGTGAAAGAGACAGATACAGAAACAGAGAGACTTTGAAGTATTGTAAATAATCTAAAAAAGTGTGCTCTAGGGTTCTAAGCTATAGTAGTCAGTTTTGCATTAATATGGTGGGTCTCAGGAAATGGAGAGGGAATGGAGAAGGCCACCAGATTTCCTAAAAAAGGGCAAACCAGTCCAAGTTGGAAAGTGGAACACTGATGTTGATCAGAGTGGGTTGGGCCCCCGAGTTGTTCCTATACTTCCAGCCTGAGCAGTTTGGGAGACCTAGTTTTTAAAAAACAAACCAACAACTATAAAAGTGAATAGAAGAGGGCAGCTAGGTGGCTCAGTAGATTGAGAACTATGCCTAGAGATGGGAGGTCCTGTATTCAAATCTGGCCTGAGATACTTCTTAGCTCTGTGTGACCCTGGGCAAGTCACTTAATCCCCACTCTCTAGCTCTTAACCACTTCCTCTGCATTGGAACCAGTACAGTGTATTGATTCCAAGATGAAAGATAAGGGTTTTTTAAAAAAAGTGAATAAAAGAGTATATAGCTAAGGCAGGACCCTTCTGAAAAATAACATCAAATTTATAGAGCTGTATGTAATAAGAGATTTGTTCTTTCATATACAACCCTCTTTATTGGCTCTATTTGTTTAAGAAAGCTCATTTTATTTAGTATTTGTTAAGTTCAGAATTTAAAAAATTATTGTTGAATTGAACTGTGGGTAACATTTGGACTAATCAGATGTTGGACAATTGGTGTCTAAATGAATGGAACTTTGCAAGAGTATTACATTATTGAACTTGAAAAGTGTTAATGTGTTCTACAAATGGAGATAATCTCATTCTTTATAGTAAAATTTCTCAGGATATTGTTCACAGGGTGTTATTTACTTGCTATTTTGTGTTTCTTTCTCTATTTAAAAACAATTTTCTCTTTTGTCACTCCCCTTCTGTAAGACTATAGGAACATGGAGCAATTCTGTAATCCTGTAGATTAAAACCTCTTGGTCTAGTGAGTATAGTATGATTTAGTTACTTTCCAATATCCTTCACCTCTTGTGTCTCCCAAACTGTGCATGTATCTGGAGGTGAAAAGGTGAAAGGGTTGATCTGGGAAATGGCATACACCAAAGGATGTCAGGAATTTCTGTTCTCTCTTCTGTAATGTTATTCCCATTGAATCAGCAGACTGAAAAAGGCAAGGTTGAAAGTGAGGAGTCCAGTATGTTCTAAAAATGTTTTGCTGAAATAGGCAAAGTGTGGCTTCAAGTGATGACTTAATGTTTCTACTTTATCCCTCTAGATTCCTCATCAGAAGGTGTTATGGTATGCGTGGTGGATGAAATGGGATCAGGACACATGGAGAGGAGGGTGTGTGTGTGAATGGATGAATGAGTATGAGTGAAGAGGTTCTTTATGGTATTTTTTAAATCACTATCATTTTCCTAAGAGTTTTTGACTGGTTGCAGCAAAAGTTGAGGAACCAAACTTCAAAATTGTTACTGTTTCAGACCCCCAAGCAAATTAGTCACTTTCCTTCAATGGATAATTGATTTTTTTTTTGTTTTGTTTAACTGTACACTGACTGACCAGAACTGCATGCTTGCTTTACAGTAGGGGTGTAATTTCAGCAGCCCAGTGACAGACTTCTATTTTTATTGAAATGTTCAGGCATCTGTGTGCAAACCACTGTGGTATTTCACACCGGAAGTTACTGTCTGGTGTTTGTCTCCCTCTCTTCTCCTCCCCCCACCCCCACCCCCAAGCGGCATCTGGCACTGTGTATTTTCTTGTTAGTAGGAGTAGATAGCCTGAGTTCATTGCTTTTTTGCAGAATTGGGGGGGAAAGAGGAATAAAGAAAAGGAAAATAGCTTTTTTAGCTCAAAGTTAGCTTAAGGTCAGACCTATCCTATGGGTTGCCAAGGACTCATGATTTAGATTTGGTGATACTGAGTTAAGTCAAGTTTTTTATTTAATGACAGATCTAGTTTCATCATTGTTACTAATAATCCTGTTCTTTGCTCTTTAAACATCAGCCAGCTTTCTTGCATTCCTTTGTTGGTATCTTCTGTAGGCTCTCATAATTCAAAGTAGGCTCAGACTACAAGAGATTAAAATAAATTTGCTGCCCCAACTTTACACTATTTGCCCCAGTTACCTGGAAGAGTTGAGGAAAGGATCTGCATTGGAACATGAGTCATCTTTCTTATTGTTGGAGAGCTTTTTTTGTGCTATATCTTTGTTATAGTAAACAAAGTATTGAATAGATCTGAGAATTTTAGATTTTGGGGCTTTTGTGTATAGTTTGGACATAACCACTAGAACTATGCAGAAGATGTAGCTTTCTGCTTTCACTTATTCAAACAAACATACATAAGATCCTTGTTAGCCTTTTCTAATGAGGTACGTAAAACCAAGGATAGAGACCAAAGGACTTAGTTTCACAGATCAGGATTCCTTTCCTACGTTAGTCTGAACTACTTGTTCTCACTTTTTAAGATTCTTTGTTATCTGGAGCCTTTTTTTCTGTGTCCTGAATTTCTGATTGATGATGATTCTGATAATGATATCATCTCTTTACATTTATATGACTTATTTTATTTTCCAAAGTGCATTATCTTATTTCTTTGTTGAAAAAAATTTATTGTTAATTTCTGTTTACATGAGATTCTTCTCTGGATATACTGCCTCAGCTAACCATATTGAATTTGACCTTGTGGCAAAGGAAAAAAAGTTAAGCAAAAGCAACTGACATGGTGATTGCATCTGACAATTTATATACTATTAATCAAAAAGTATTAAGTTCCTACTATGTGCCAGGCACTGTGGTAAATGCTAGGTATACCAAAAAAAAAAATCCAAAGACAGTCCCTGTAGTAAGATATTAAGGAGAAGAGAGTAATCAGACAGTATTAAAAGCTGCATAGAATTCAAGGAGAATGAGGATTGAGAAAAGGCCATTGTCAACTAAGCAACTAAGAGATCACTGTTAACTTTAGAGAACATTTTTTTGTGAAATGATAAAGAAATCCTAAGTACTAGGAAGACTTCTACAGTATTATAGAAATTACTTGGGACAATCCATAATTTTGATATGATTTAATTTTTGTAACTACCTTGGCAATGCATATGATGTGTGTACTTCAAATGATGTTAGGCTGATTCAAAACACTTGACCAGATGAAACCAGATTGAGCTGATTTTCTCACCCAGAGGGAAAGTTCTAGATGTCACTTGTTAATTGTTAGGTTTTGTTCCATACATGTTTTACTTGCTGTCTTTTGTTGCGTTTTTAATTCTGTGATTTGAGGAATGTATTTTACTCTAAGGAAGCCATGCAAAAGTTGTAGCTATTGAAAGAGTACATTTCAATAACCATTAGCTGTTGAAGCTATTGTTGGTTTGGGAAGTTAGGTATTTCAGGAATCATTTAAGTCTGCAATAAAACTGGATCAGTCAACTGGTCCTGGAAGGGAAATAGAACACTTTTTCTTCACTCCCAGGCTCTCCCTTTATCATTTTCACTCAGCTCCCTTTTGTAAATTCAATCAGAGTTTCTCACCTAATCCAAATTTTATTAGCTATATTATAATAACTTCCAAATCATTGTTCTTTGAACTCTCAGGAGTTCATCACCTGGATTATCATCTTCCACTCTTCTCTAAATCCTGCCCTTATAATAGAGGACTTTAATATCCACATTCATAGATGATTCTTCAATATTCCTCCTAGTTCTTCAGTTTATTCCTCCCCATTCCTATGACTTACTCCATTTCAGTGAGACAAAGGAATGTTTTCCATGTGTTCTACTTCTCTAATAAGAAACTGACATTTTCTTTTCTGACTATATCTCCTATCATTTCATCTCTTTTTGTGCTTCATTCCTCCCAAATGGATTCTTTGCCCTATTTAGCTCTCCAAATCCTCTACCCCTCAGTACTTTCTCAATCTATAATCTCTTCTATGACTTCCCTCACCTTTCTCAACCCAATAGTTAACCATTTCAACTGTACACTAACTTCTGCTCTCAAATCTCTCTCCCCCTTGTCCTCTTGTCACCCTTCTTTTGCTGGAGCCTCAGCTCTGAATTACTCTTGTTAATTCCTCTGCTTACTCATAACTTTCTGAAGACAAATTCTCACATCTCTATTGACTGAGTATTTTATAAGTTCCTTTTATGGGCCCTCACTGCCAAGTGGCAGTTCTTTTTTTTTTCCCTTCCTAAATGATTTATCTCCCCACAGAAATTATTTCAAATTTAATGCCCTTCTCAGGTCTCTTATACTTCTTCCTCTTTCTCCTCTCAGCTGAGAACCATGCCTTTTTACTGAGAAAGTGGAGGCTATTCCATGTGAACTTTATAGTTCTAGTTCCAGTCTCTCCCTAGAGATTTAATACTATATTATCACCTCCCTATTGAATATTTCAAATTGGATGTCTTATAGACATCTTTAACTCAACATGCCAAAACTGAATTCGTTATCTTCTTCCCTAACTATTTCCCTCTTCCAAACTTCTTTTCTGTTTCTTTTGAAGCCTCTACTATCCTTCTATTTTCCTCTGTTTATAACTGGCATTATCTTGGGCTTCTCACTTGCTATTTCTGTAATAGCTCACAAATCTACCCTTTTCTCCATTCATACAGCTACCATCTTAGTTCAGGCCTTTATCAACTTTCATTCTAGATTATTGCAACGGCCTTTTAATTGTTGTTATCCACTCTAGTCCATTTTACATATCCTGCTGCCAAAGTGCTTTTCCTTTAATGCTTATATGACCATATGACTCCTTTAAGGAAATCTGGAGATTTTCTATTGCTTGTAAAATAAAGTATAAATGCCTTTGTTTAGATTTTAAAGCCTTATACAACCTGGCTCTAATTTATCTTTCTAGCTTCATTGGATATTACTTGTCTTCCTGTACTCTGCAGTCTAGCTAGTGTGCTCCCTTCTCCCCCCAACATTCTGTCTCATATATGTATGCCTTTATATTGACTATCTTCCATGCCCAGAGTGTATCCCCCTACTTTCCTCTGTCTCATAAGAGTCTCTTTAAGATGTAGCTTACATGTCATTCTGTATGAAGCCTTTACTAATTCCCTAGAACTGCAAGTTTCTGCCCCCATCCCCAACCTACTTTGTTAGCACCTGCTACAACATTTGCCACATAGTAGGAGCTTAATAACTATTTATTGAGGGGTGGTTAGGTGGCAAAATAGATAGAGCACTAGGCCTGAATTTTGGAAGACCTGGGTTCAAATTTGGCCCCAGACACTTCCTAGAAATGTGACCCTGGACTAGTCATTTAACTGTTTGTGTGGCCCATGCTAGTCTTTTGTTTTAGAGTTTTTACTAAGACAGAAAGTAAGGATTAAAATAAAACTGTTGGTTGTTAACTAAATGGCTTGTTAATGTTCACAATAAATATCAAGTGGGATTTGGATGAGGTTCTTAACCAACTTCAAGTCTTGCACTCTGTCCCCTGTGCTTTATTATGTCTCATTTTTCTAGTGAAGGTTTACATGGAAAGGTAAATAAAATTTCAAATATGCTTAGACTGAGCTCCAGGAAGAATTTCTTTTATCAAGAAAAATCCAGTTCAGTTATACAATGGGTCTGTTATTAAAGGTTCCCATTGAAATTTTATAAATATAAAAGAGGAGCACCAACCTTTGATTAGATCAAAGGAAAAAGGGGGAAAGGAACAGAATAACCCAGATTTCTCACATCAATTGTCTATAAAAAGGAGAGTATAGATGTAATTTGAGTCCATTAATGGATCAAGAGAGATTAAATTGGTAACCTTTCTAAAGTGGGTTGAATTTATGAATTAATTTTGAATAATTTTAGAAAGAACAAGGTAAAAGGGGTTTTGAGGAATTAGAAAAAGATAGACCTTGTCCTTGTAACTAGGGATTTACAATTGGTAAGGAGATTCTTGGGCAAATAAAATATAATTACATAAGACCTCACAATTACTGCCCAGTATGTCTCTTTTTCTGTCCCTTTTGAAATGAGAATGCATTGAACATCTAGAAGGAAATTAAACCTTGAATGAAAGATACTCTGGAACATTAAATAAGCAAACCAAGAAAACCATTATAGAGCAGACCAGTTACCTTTAAAAAAAATTAATTGCAAAATAAATGAGCGAAATTAGTCCTATCTGAATTTATCAGATGGTACGTTTTACTTTCAGAGTAAAGGATCTTCACTTTATCAAAGGTATATGCTAGGTCTGTGGAGTGAACATGAGATTACAATATAGATTTAAATATACTAGCATAGGCTTTGGAGGCCATTCTTGAGCAATTTTAAAGTGAAAATTTAACTGCTCCATCTTGGTAGTTATTTTACTTTCTATTACTGATTTAGATTCACTCTTCTTAATAGAGGTTGGGTAGACAGATATTGTATGATTGGAACCATTGAAAATCTTTGTCATGGTATAACTTGGTGAATACTATTGTAGGAGGGAAGAAATGAAGGCTGCATCAAGTGAACTTAAAAGGCTGGGAGGGAAGGCAGTAATCTTTAATCAAAGTATAGTGTGATTAAAAAACAAACAATTTTGTGTTTGAAGGTATATTTCTGGAGGATTTATTTGCTTTTGCAAACATAACACACACACACAACTACTGCATCATGCTTTTGATCCTGTTCACTTCTTACAAACAGGTATATTTCAAATATCATTTTGTAGGAAGAAAACATAAGACCATGTGACCGGTTATATTGGGGAGGAGGAGGAAGTGTTTTTGTTTTATTTTATTTCATAAATATAGGACCATCTAATTAGAGAGAGCTGGGGAAGACAGAAGAGGGGAATCTTCTTTGTAGAGGGTCCAGCAGATCTCTGGATCAGCTTCTCAAGGAGCTTTCAAGAGAAAAGCAGGACAGCAATAATAGCTTACCTATTACTTCATCCTTTTCTGTTGAACTTAGGCTGGGTGTAAGAAACTGAAGGGAGAAAGGGCTATTGAACTTGAATTTTTTTGCTTAGATGAACTGTTTCCATTTTTAATTCAGATCAGCACATATGAAGTATCTTCAGTGTACATTTTGCTTTATGTTAAGGACCCCATTGATTTATTCCTAGATTTTTTTGAGGCTATCCCATTTATATTATCTTTTATAGAGTAAGTTAGGATTAATATTTTGTTCAAAGAAGTCTTGGATATCAGAGGACATTTACCAGTTGAAAGAGCTGTTTCTGAACTGATTTTAATAGGAGTATTACTCTGATGCTTCAGGACATTTGTATTTTAAAAAAGCAAATACAAAAACACCATATTTTTTAAAAAGCCCTGGCTGCTCAAATATATTTTTTGTGTTGGCAGGCAGTTTCTGTTTGTGCCCTGGACAGTAAGTGACTGTTATTAAATTGGCAGCTCCATGTAACTAGATCATCTGGTGTTCAGAAGGGAGAAAGCCACTTGTTTAGAAGGTCGGTTGTCACTAGTTACTGCAGTGGCTGTTTATACTGCTGGTTTGTGCTATTTTGGGCACCAGTCCTCTTCAGTCTCTGGCTAGCAGCTATTTCAGAGCAGAAAGAGCACAACTCCTTCCTTTTCTCTGTGTGTCTGTCCACTCTCTTATTTGGTTCAACATCTTTTTTGAAAGTTGGTTCATAGGTCCTCCATTTAGTTACATCTACTCTCAACCTCAGTTTCCTCATCTGCAAAATGAGGATAATATTTCTTGATGTGTTGACCTCATGAGTCTTTTGTGAATGAAAGCACTTTGTAAATTAAAAAAAAGAAACATTACTATAAATACAAATCAGTGTCATTAATACTACTAATCTATTGGATCTTATAAAATCTACTTTTAAAAAAAAAACCTGCACCTTTCTTAAAATCAATACTGTGTATTAGTTCTAAGGCAGAAGAGTGGTAAGGGCTAGGCAATGGGGGTTAAGTGACTTGCCCAGGGTCACACAGCTAGGAAGTGTCTGAGGGCAGAATTGAACCCAGGATCTCCTGTCTCTGGGCCTGGATCTCAATCTACTGAGCTACCTGACTGCCCCCAAAATCTACTTTGTTTTTGACAAATATTTTTACAAATGAAGATCTTTTCTCCCTTTTACCTGCCTTCACCCTACACTGAGAAAGAAAAGTAAAACCTATGTTATAAACATGTATAGTCAATCAACATAAATTCCTCCATTGACCATATCCAGAAAAAAAAATGCCTCAATCTATACTGTTGAGTCTATCATCTTTCTTTCAGGAGTTAGTAGCTTGTTTCTTCAGGCCTCTAGAGTAATTGTTGGTCACTGAATGAGCAGACTGCTTCATTGTCTTTCAAAGTTGTTCATTTTTACAATGTTGTTGTTAGTATGTAAATGGCCTTCTGGTTCTGCTAACTTTGTATCAATTTATCAAGTCTTACTAGCATTCTCTGACATCATCCTAATCATCTTTTTACTTTTTTTTAATAGCTTGGTATTACCCAAATTGAGTATTCTTTTTTACTCTTAAATAACAAAATAATTATTTTATATTTAAACCACGGCAGACCATGATTAGTAATGACTTCCCTCTGATTCCATTTGAGTTAACTTTATTCCAGGTGAAAACCTTTTTTGAAAAAAGGACAGACAGGGGCAGCTGGGCAGCTCAGTGGATTGAGAGTTAGGCTTAGAGATGGGAGGTCCTAGGTTCAAATTTGACCTCAGACACTTCCCAGCTGTGTGACCCTGGGCAGGTCACTTAACTCCAATTTACTAGCCCTTACTGCTCTTCTGCCTTGGAACCAATGTATTGGTTCCAAGGCAGAAGGTAAGAGTTTAAAGAAAAAGAAAAAGGACAGGCACTGACTTTATAGGCTTATTTCCATAATCTTGTTCTGTCTCTGACAATAGAAAATTTGCCAGTGGGTGATTGTTTCCAAAACCATTTTAACTCAAGACATCTGGTGCAGTGTCCCAAGGATGGCTTATAAAAAGACTTTCCTGTCAGTATTGTACTCTTGGGAGGTGTCTCAGTGGAGTAGGATTATGGTACCTCAAAGGTCAAAAATACTATTGTTTTTACTATTTAAAATTTTTTTTAATTTTACTAATTATATGTAATGACAATTTTCCACTTAAGTTTTCTGAAGTTATATGATCCAAATTGTCTCCCTCCCTCCCTCCCTGGAGCTGGTAAGCAATTTGGTCTGTATTATACATGTATTATCTACAAAACATATTTCTACATTGTTCATTTTTTGTAAGAGAATACTTATATAAAAATAAAACCCAAATAAACAAGTGAAAAATGCTTTAATATGCATTCCAATTCCAACAGTTCTTTCTCTGGAGATGGATAGCATTCTTTGTGCTAAGTGCCTCAGAGTTGTCTTGGATCAATGTATAGCTGAGAGTAGCTAAGTCTTTCACAGTCTGATCATTCCACAATATTCTTGTAATGGCATACAGTATTTTCCTGGTTCTGTTTTCCAGTTCTTTCTGAAATCATCCTGTTCATTTATTATAGCACAATAGAATTCTCTCACCATCATATACCACAGTTTGTTCAGCCATTCCCCAATTGATGGACATGCCTTCAATTTCCAAGTCTTTACCATCATAAAAAGAGCTGCTCTAAATAGTTTTGTACAAATAGGTCCTTTCTTTTTTTAAATTTCCTTGGGATATAGATCTAGTAATGGTATTACAGGATCAAAGGGTATGCACAATTTTATAGCTCTTTGGATCTAGTTCCAGATTGCCCCCCCAGAATAGTTGGATCAGTTTACAACTCTACCTGCATTTTTATCCCAATATTGCCACATCCCCTCCAACATTTTTTACTTTCCTTTACTGTCATATTGGCCAATCTTACAGCTGTGAGGTGGTTGTTTTAATTTGCATTTCTCTAATCAAGAAGGATTTGGAACATTTTTTCATATAATTATTGATAGCTTTGATTTTTTCATCTGAAAACTGCTTGTTCACATCTTTTGACCATTTGTCAATTGGGGAGAATGGCTTGTATTCTTCTAAATTTGACTTAGCTCTCTATATGCTTGAGAAATAAGACCTTTTATCAGAGAAATTTGTTATAAAATTTCTTTCCAGTTTGTTGTCCCTTCTAATTTTTGTTACATTCGTTTTGTTTGTACAAAAACTTTAAAATTTAATATGGTCAAAATTATTCATTTTATGTCTTATAACAGGGGTCACCAAACTACGGCCTGCGGGCCACATGTGGCCCCCTGAGGCCATTTATCTGGCCTCCACCGCGTTTCCAGAAGGGACACCTCTTTCATTGGTGGTCAGTGAGAGGTATTGGAATACTATATGTGGTGGTGCCACAAAGCGCAGTGTCACTCACGTACAGTACTATTGGTGACATAATCCTTTGCGTGGCACCTTGTTCTGAGATAACAAGGCGCTGCACAAAGGATTATGTGGCTGCACAATGGAAGACATCAACATGGTGAGTGGCGATCTGGGGGAGGGGATTCCGCACTGTGTATACTACTGCCTGGCATAGTGGTGGCAGTGCTGGGCCTGTGCAAGGTGTGACAGGCCCATCACAGCCAATGCTGCAGCCTCTGCTATCCCAGACAGCGGTATAGTGTCACAGGCCCAGCACCGCCTCCAGTACTGTGTACAGGCATCGGATAGCCGTGATCTGGCCTGTGACATCAGCGGTGGGACCTAACTGTGAGAAGCTCACCACTGCCACTGGGTGTTTTATAAGACACCCTGTTTTTTTTTGGGGGGGGGTGTCAAATTAATATAAGATAGTGTCTTATTTTTGGGGAAACCCCGTAGTACAATGGCTCCCATACTCCCCTAGATGTACAACATAATGACCCCTATTATAGGGACCATTATGTTGTCAGTTTGTTGATTTAAATTTATTTGTTCTTTACTTTAAATATTGTATTTGTTCCCATTTTGTTTTTTTTTACCTTAAAATAAGAGATGTGTAGCGTGCATAGGGATTTGTTCATAGTTTTTTTTTTTTAATAGTCTGGCCCTCCAACAGTCTGAGGGACAGTGAAGTGGCCCCCTGTGTAAAAAGTTTGGGGATCCCTGCCTTATAATATTCTCTATCTCTTGTTTGGTCACAAATTCTCTGCTTCTCCATAGATCTTACAGGCACACTATTCTATATTCCCTTAGTTACTTATGGTATCGCCCCATATGTCTGAATCATATACCCATTTTGACCTTCTCTTGGTATAGGGTAGGACAGTGATGGCAAACCCTTTTGAGACCACATGCAGTGCCCAGCCACCCTCACTTCCCACCCTCTGCTGCAGCCTTACCCCACACAGGAGAGGGAGAAAGGTCTCTCATCTATTGGACTGGTAGGCAGCAGGGCAGATGAAGTGAGGAATGTCCTCAGGGTATGGAAGGGAGCGACCCCATTACTTCTCTCCCCTTCAGCTCTGCCCCATGTGAGCAGCCCACCTTTTCCTAGAGAAGTGCTCCCATTGGGCTGCTGGGCAGAAGAGTGGGTAAAGTGGAAAAAAAAATGACCTCAGGTGTGGTGGAGAGGGGGAAGAGAGTAGCTTTGCTGAGTCCCTTTGCCTTTTTAGTAATGAACTCTGGAGGGCCACAGTGTATGTGTCCACAGAGAGGGCTTTGTGTACCCTCTCTGGCACACATGTCATAGGTTCACTATCAAGGAGACAGGAGGTATTTGTATATACCTAGTTTCTGCCCAATTTTTTTTTCAGTTTTCCCAACAGTTTTTGTCAAATAGCATGTTCTTATCCCCAAATCTGGGATCTTTGGGTTTATCAAACACTAGATTACTAAGGTCATTTATCCATAATTTACTCTATTGATTTACCATTCTGTTTCTTAGCCAGTACCAGATTATTTTGATGATTATTAGTTTATAGTACAGTTTGAGATCACTGTTAGGCCATTGTCCTTCATATTTTTTCCCACTAATTCCCTTGATGATATTGACCTTTCATTCTTCCAGGTTAATTTTATTATTTTTTTCTAGTTCTATGAGATTATGTTTGGTAGTTTGATTGGTATGCCACTGAATCAGTAAATTAATTTTTATCATAGAAGCTTGGCCTATCTGTGAGTAATTAATGTTTTTCCAATTGTTTTAATCTGACTTTCTGTGAAAAGTGTTTTGTAGTTTTGTTCATATAATTCCTGTGTTTTGTCTTGGCAAGAAGATTCCCAAGTATTTTATGTTGTTTAGAGTTATCTTAAATAGAATTTCTCTTTCTATCTTATTGCTGGCCTTTGTTGGTAATGTATAGAAATGCTGTTAATTTATGTATTTATTTTGTGTCCTGTGATTTTTCTAAATTAATAACTTTAGTTATATATAGAACTACTATTTTAGTTGATTCTCTAGGATTCTTTAAGTATACCATCATATCATCCAAAGGGTGATAACTTAATTTCCTCATTGGCTATTTTAACTCCTTCAATTTCTTTTTCTTATTGTCCTAGCTAGCATTTATAATAGAATATTAAAAATAGTGGTGATAATGGGCATCTTTGCCTCACCCCTATTCTTCATGGGAAGGCTTCCAACTAATCCCCATTGAAGGTCATACTTGCTGATGGTTTTACATAAATACTACTTTGTTTTATACCACCTATTTTCTCCAATGTATTCTTCCCCTTTCTTCTCCCTTTTTAGTTACATAGTACATTGGATAGAGTTGAACTTTTGAGTTAGAAAGAAGACCTGAGTTCAAATATGGGACAAGTCATTTAGTCTGTCTCTTCAGTTTTCTTGGTTCAGAATAAGAGTAATAGTAGCACATAACCTTCCAGGTTTGTTGTAAAGATGAAATGAGGTAATATTTGTAATAGGGAGGCTATATAATATTATGGAAAGAGGCTCTGAAGTCTGAAGATGTGGGTGTGAATCCCACTTCTGAAGGTGGCAAGTCCTTTAACTTCTCTGAGCATCAATTTCCTCATCCATACCTAATTTGTAGCTAGGTGGCTCAGTAGATAGAGTACTGGGCCTGGAAGACCTGAGTTCAAATATGGTCTCAGACACATACTAGCTATATGACCTTGGACAAATCACTTAGCCTCTGCCTTAATCCACTGGAGATAGAAATGACAAACCACTCCAGTATCTTTGCCAAGAAAACATCATGGACAGCATGGTTCATGGAGCCATGAAGAGTTGGACATGACTGAAAGACTGAACAACAGTAACAAAATTTGTAAAGATTTTTGCAAAACAAAACGTGCTGTGTTGCAGAATGATTCATCATCTAGGAGAACAAGAATAAGTTGGAGTGCATTTGCACAGTTTTTCATGATTTAAATTAATTCTCTAACACATGATCCCATATGTCATCACAAGTATTCTTCCAGTGTGATATTATGGTTTTAAATCCTAAATAATTAAAATTTCTGGAAGCTCAGTGATAAATGGAGTGATATATAAATGAGCACCAAAAAATTACCAATAACAAACTATTTGTGTGAGAAAATTTGGAAAATATACTGAGAAAGATGTAGAACTGCTAATGCATTGAAAGGGAAGGATAATATATCAGTAGACCCAGTGCCACATTAGTAAACATCTAAAGGAAATTCTCAAACATGGTGAATAGAGTCTTTGTAATAGATCTTTGAGAGCATGAACAAAGATCACAATATATAAGATAGTCTTGGGTAAGTTTTGTTCTGTACTGTAGAAGAAATGCCTTTATAGAGGAAGCCATGGATTTGGTAAATACATAATCTTTCAAGTTGTTCTTAAGGCTGGATAATTTTGGAGTGAAGGAAGACGTAGATTGATAATAGCCAACAGTTATGCAAAGTTAAAGGGCTTATAAAAGTAAAATATTCTCTGATTTTCACCCCTTAGAACAACCCAGTGAAATTAACACTAAAAAATATGTAATAAGCCTGATTTCACTTGACAATACCAAGTAAATGGCTAAACAAATTGTAGCATATAAATTAATGAAATTGCTTAATAAGGAAGTGATTATGAAAAGTTAAGAAAAGCATGAGATGACATGAAATAGTGTTAAGTGAAATAAGCAATACCAAAAGAACAGTAATGAATAGAGTTATGTAACTATCATTTAGAGGAAGCTGATCCCTGAGTAATTATAGTAACCAATCTAGTAACCAATCTTGATTGACCCTGTGGTGGAAGTACTTTCTTTTTGGTACAGATGGGTGATGATGAATTTTCACTGTCAGTCAAGGTCACTGTATGATTGTATGAGAATTACTTTTACTTCATTTTGTTATGTGGAAGGACTATGATTGTTTTTTTTTGTTTGTTTTTATTTTTGGTGAACTGTGTATTTTCAGAATGATACAATAATAAATACAAATGAAGCTTTAAAAATGGGAGAGATAAATATATATATTTTGAAATCAGTTGTAGCATTGAGACCTTTTCAGGTCCTTTGTTTCTCCACAAAGTTCAGTTAATATTGGTCTCATTCTGTTTGCCCTTAGAGGTGCGACTGGAGGGAGTTGTTTATTAATCATATGAAATGAGAAAGAATGGAAGAAAATAACCCCCAAAAACATCCTTCAGAGTAAGAAAGTAGTACAGAATGATTTTAATATTTTGCCCAGCTAATTGCACATCTCCCTTATTATACTATGAGCACTTTGAGGACAGGTACTATTTTTGACCTTTTTATTTCCTCAGTGCTTTGTGCAGAGCTTGGCACATAGTAAACACAATAAATTTACTCATTGGTTGACTAAGGAAAATCTTGCTAAAGATTATGAAGACTTGATCAAAAAACTAAATGCCTTAGGAATCATAAGAGCTGGAAGGGCACTTAGAAGCATTGCATCCAACTTTCATTTTTCAGATGAGGAAACCGAGACTGTTTGAGGTTAAGTGAAGTGCCCATGAAGTGTAAAATTTTAAGTATCTGAGGGAGAATTTGAATTCAGGTCTACCTAATTTTAAGCCCTGCTTCTTAACTACTACAATACCTAAATGCCTCTAAAGTGATTTCATTACTGCTTTCTCAGTCTTATTTCATTGATTCTTCCTCTTCTTTAAGATCCAACTCAAGCATCATCTTCTATAGGAAACATTTCTTGACACCCCCCCCCCCCCAGTATCTTTAATCACAAATGGGGAATGTAATATGCATTTATATAAGACCTACTATGTTCCAGCCATTGTTCTAAGTGCTTTTACAAACATCATCTCATTTGATCAAATTATCCCATATTTTAACTACTTTCTATTTATTTACATTTCTTATATTTATTCTACATATACTGATGTGTGTACTTGTCTCCCTTGTTAGAATATGAAGTCCATGCAAGTAGCAGTCATTTCATCCTTTGTATTGGTATCCTCAGTGTCTGACACATAATAGGTATTTAGTAAAGGTTTACTTATTGATTCAGAAGAGAAAAGCAGATATGAGAAATAAACTGGTCTTTACGAAGGTAATTTTGGATTTCTTGACTACAGCTTAAAATATAAGATTTACAGCCTTCTGATGAAAGATGGAAGAACATAACATTGAAGGGATTATAAGACTGTTTTCCTAGATTTTTGTAAATCTAATAAAATTACTTGAAAAAAAATCCTTCCATCTTAGAATCAATACTAATTATTGGTTCTAAGGCACAAGGGTGGGAATGGCTAGACAATTGGAGTTAAGTGACTTACCCAGACTCATATAACTAGAAAGTGTTTGGTGCCCTATTTGAACCCAAAATCTCCCATCTCTAGGCCCGGCTCTCTGTCCACTGAGCCACCTAGTTTCCCCTAAAGGACTTTAAACAGAAAAAGGTAAGATGAGGCTCAGAACTGCCTATGTATGTATATCTGTTAAGATAGATAATCCAGGGAATAGCTACTATGAAGGAAGAATGGTATTCTTATACAAGATGACTGACTTTATAGGTACTACTGAGCTTTGAAAGGAGAGATCCAAACTTGGAAAGACATACATTATTCAAAAGAAATAGGACAAGTTAAAAAAGGAGGAAAGAGGGCTAATTAGCATTTATTCCTTTTTTGGGTTTAACTGTTAAAACCTCAATTTATTTAATGATCAATTTTTTAAACCATTTGCTTGCCATCAGAAATGTGAGAGGGAAAAACTTTTGTATGTAATTAAATGAAATACATTTTCTTTGGCTCTGATTTTCACTATTAGTAGTGAACTGATTGTTGTTGACAAAATGATGGGAATCTTGGGATGTGGAGAATAACTGTTGCTCCCTTTTTTAAAACATTTGTGAAAGAGAGAAAAGCTGGGCATAGTCTTGACATGCAGCCTACATTTGAGGAAGAGCAGGTTTCAGATTGATAGGAAATAAAAACAGCATCCCTTAAATTTCTATAAGAGAAGTCAGTCCAGGAGAGAGAGAAGAAAATAGTCAAGAATTAAAATTCTGACTTCCAAGGGGAAACAATTCGGATGATCAAGAAAAATGGAAGTTGTCTAAAGAGACTGATGAGGATGCACTGGGAGCCTGTCTAGTAAACTTAGATTTTATTTTATTTTTATTGTCATGCAAAACACTTTCATATTGGTCATTGTTGTAAGAGCAAACTCATACATAAACAAAACTCCAAAATAAAACTATAACTACACTGAAGTGAAAGAGGACTCCAACAGTTCTTTCTCTGGAGGAGTATAGCATTCCCCATTGTAAGTCTTTCAGGATTGTCCTAGATCATTGCATTTGCTTAGAGTAGCCAAGTTTTCACAGATAATTATCAGTTATTGTACAATATTGCTGTTGCTGGGTACAATGTTCTCCCAGTTCTGCTTATTTTGCTCTGCATCAGTTCCTGCAGATCTTTCCAGCTTTATCTGAAATCATCTTGTTTATATTTTTTATTTGTTTAAATTTAATCTGTTTAGTCAACTTAGATAATTATTCCTTAGTTATGTTAATTTCATTATTTCCCGCCCTCTCCTCCCCCCACCCTTCCCATAGTGGACACACAATTTCATTGAGTATTACTTGTGTCCTTGATCATTTCCATGTTGTTGATGTTTGCATTAGGATGTTCATTTAGAGTCTACCTCCCTAGCCATATCCCTTCTACACATGTATTCAAGCAGTTGTTTTTCTTCTGTGTTCCTACTCTCACAGTTTTTCCTCTGAATGTGGATAGTGTTCTTTCTCATAAGTCCCTCCAGGTTGTTCAGGATCACTGCATTGCCACCAGTGGAGAAGTCCACTACATCTGATTGTGCCACAGTGTATCAGTCTCTGTGTACAATGTTCTCCTGCTTCTGCTTCTCTCACTCTGCATCAATTCCTGGAGGTTGTTCCAGTTCCCATGGAATTCCTCCACTTTATTATTCCTTTGAGCACAATAGTATTCCATCACCAACATATGCCACAATTTGTTCAGCCATTCCCCAATTGAAGGACATCCCCTCATTTTCCAGTTTTTTGCCACCACAAAAAGTGCAGCTATGAATATTTTTGTACATGTCTTTTCTCTTATTATCTCTTTGGGGGTACAAACCCAGCAGTGCTATAGCTGGATCAAAGGGCAGACACAGTATTTTAGTGCCCTTTGGGCATAGTTCCAAATTGCCCTCCAGAATGGTTAGATCAATTCACAACTCCACCAGCAATGCATTAATGTCCCAACTTTGCCACATCTCGTCCAGCATTCATTACTTTCTGTTGCTGTCATGCTAGCCAATCTGCTAGGTGTGAAGTGATACCTCAGAGTTGTTTTGATTTGCATTTCTCTGATTATAAGAGATTTAGAACACTTTTTCATGTGCTTATTAATAGTTTTGATTTCTTTAACTGAAAATTGCCTATTCATGTCCCTTGCCCATTTATCAATTGGAGAATGGCTCAATTTTTTTGTACAGTTGGTTTAGTTCTTTGTAAATTTGGGTAATTAGACCTTTGTCAGAGGTTTTTATTATGAAGATTGTTTCTCATTTTGTTGCTTCCCTTCTAATTTTGGATGCATTCATTTTGTTTGTACAAAAAAATTTTAATTTGATGTAATCAAAATTATTGATTTTACATTTTGTGATTTTTTTTTTCTAGCTCTTGCTTGGTTTTAAAGTCTTTACTTTCCCAATGATCTGACATGTATACTATTGTGTGTTCACGTAATTTGCTTATAGTTTCCTTCTTTATATTCTGGTCATTCACCCATTCTGAGTTTATCTTGGTGTTGGGTGTGAGATGTTGATCCAAACCTAATCTCTCCCATACTGTCTTCCAATTTTCCCAGCAGTTTTTATCAAATAGTGAATTTGGGTCCCAAAAGATGGGATCTGTGGGCTTATCATAGCCTCTCTTGCTGAGGTCATTTACCCCAAGTCTGTTCCACTGATCCTCCTTTTTGTCTCTTAGCCAGTACCAAATTGTTTTGATTACCACTGCTTTCTAGTATATTTTGAGATCTGGGACTGCAAGTCCTCCTTCCTTTGCATTTTTTTTTCATGATTTCTCTCAATATCCTTGATCTTTTGTTCTTTTTTGTTCTTCCAAATGAACTTTGTTACGTTTTTTTCTAATTCAGTAAAAAAGTTTTTTGGTAGTTCAATGGGTATAGCACTAAATAAGTAAATTAATTTGGGTAGGATTGTCATTTTTATTATGTTAGCTTGCCCCACCCATGAGCAATCGATGTTTTTCCAATTGTTTAGATCTAGTTTTAATTGTATGGAGAGTGTTTTGTAGTTGTGTTCATATAGTTCCTGTGTTTGCCTTGGCAGATAGATTCCTAAGTATTTTATATTGTCTAGGGTGATTTTAAATGCAATTTCTCTTTCTAATTCTTGCTGCTGAGATGTGTTGGAGATATACAGAAATTCTGATGACTTATTTTGGTTTATTTTGTATCCTGCAACTTTGCTAAAGTTGTTGATTATTTCAACTAGCTTTTTGGTTGATTCTCTAGGACTCTTTTAAGTAGACCATCATATCATCTGCAAAGAGTGATAGCTTGGTCTCCTCATTGCCTATTTTAATACCTTCAATTTCTTTTTCTTCTCTAATTGCTACAGCTAGTGTTTCTAGTACAATGTTAAATATTATAGAGGTGATAATGGGCATTCTTGTTTCACTCTTGATCCTATTGGGAAGGCTTCTAGTTTATTCCCATTGCAGATGATGTTTGCTGATGGTTTTAGAAATATACTGTTTATTATTTTTAGGAAAGGCCCTTCTATTCCTATACTTTCTAGTGTTTTCAATAGGAATAGGTGTTGTATTTTATCAAAGGCTTTTTCTGCCTCTGTATCTCTTTGATAATCATGTGATTTTTGTCGGTTTGCTTGTTAATATGGTCAATTATGTGGATGGTTTTCCTAATATTGAACCATCCTTGCATTCCTGGTATGAATCCAATCCTACCTGGTCATAGTGAATAACCCTTGTGATGATTTGCTGGAGTCTTTTTGATAGTATCCTATTTAAGGTTTTTGCATCTATATTCATTAAGGAGATTGGTCTATAGTTTTCTTTCTCTGTTTTTAACCTGCCTGAATTTGGGATCAGTACCATATTTGTGTCGTAAAATGAATTTGGTAGAACTCCTTCTTGGCTTATTCTGTCAAATAGTTTGTTTAATATTGGGATTAGTTGTTCTTTGAATGTTCGATAGAATTCATTTGTGAATCCATCTGGACCTGGGGATTTTTTCTTAGGGAGTTCTTTGATGACTTGTTCAATTTCTTTTTCTGATATGAGGTTCGTAATCTATTTCTTCCTCTGTTAGTCTAGGCAATTTATATTTTTCTAAATATTTCATCCATATCACCTAGATTGCCATATTTTTTGCCAAATAGTTGGGCATAATAGTTTTTAATGATTGCTTTAATTTCCTCTTCATTGGAGGTGAGGTCTCTCTTTTCACCTTGGATACTGTCAATTTGGTTTTCTTTCCTTTTTTTAATTAGACTGACCAGTACTTTGTCTATTTTATTTGTTTTTTCAAAGTACCAGCTTCTAGTCTTATTTATTAAATCAATAGTTCTTTGACTTTCAATTTTATTAATTTCTCCTTTGATTTTTTTGGATTTCTAATTTAGTCTTCATCTGAGGATTTTTAATTTGTTCACTTTCTAGTTTTTTAATTTGTGTGCCCAATTCATTGACCTTTGCCCTCTCTAGTTTGTTAATATATGAACTCAAGGATTTAAAATTTCCCCTGATTAATGCTTTGCCTGTATCCCATAGATTTTGAAAGGATGTCTCATCATTGTCATTTTCTTCAATGAAATTATTGTTTCTATGATTTGTTCTTTAACCAGTTTTGGAGAATCATATTGTTTAATTGCCAATTAATTTTTGATTTACCTCTTCATGTACCCTTACTGATTATTATTTTCATTGCATTGTGATCTGAGGAGGTTGCATTTATTATTTCTGCCCTTTTGCACTTGTTTGCAATGTTTTTATGCCCTAATACATGGTCAATTTTTGTGAATGTACCATGTGCTACTGAAAAGAAGGTGTATTCCTTTTTTGTCCCTATTTATTTTTCTCCACATATCTACTAACTCTAATTTTTCTAAGATTTCATTCACTTCTCTTACCTCTTATTTATTTTTTGGTTTGATTTATCTAGTTCAAATAGAGGAAGTTTCAGGTCTCCCACTATATAGTTTTTCTTATCTATTTCATCCTTGAGCTTCACTATTTTCTCTTTTAGAAATTTGTATGCTCTGCCATTTGGTACATACATGTTGAGTACTGGTATTTCCTCATTGTCTATATTGCCTTTTATCAGGATGTAATTACCTTCCCTATCTCTTTTAACTAGATTTATTTTTACTTTGGCTTTGTCAGATATCATGATTGTGACTCCTGCCTTCTTTTTATCAGTTGATACCCAATAGATTTGGCTCCATCCTCTTACTTTCACCCTATGCATATGTACCTTCCTTATGTGTGTTTCTTGTAGACAGCATATAGTAGGGTTTTGGATTCTAATCCACTCTGGTATTCGCTTTCATTTTATGGGTGAGTTCATTCCATTCACATTCAGTTACGATTACCAGGTGTGTATTTCCCAGCATTTTGATTTCTACTCCTAGTTCTGCCTTTTCGTCTTTCACTATTTCCTTCTACTCCAATGTTTGTTTTAATCAGTTCCCCTAGTTTCCACCCTTATTTTACTTCCCTTTCTACCCCCTTCCCTTCTTATCCCCCCCATTTTCTTTGCAGTCTTTTAAAACTATTGCTTAGATTTTTTTTTAGCACAATGGTTTTCCTTCACCGATATGTACAACCTAGATTTCATAAGATAATATGCAGAAGATGGTTGTAATGGACAGGTAATAGAAAATAAATGAAAAAAAATGGTAAACACGTAAGCAAGTACTTTGCTAAGTAGGCAGTGAGGTGGTACTTTATGGGCCCTCTCTTCTGGAGTAGCAGTTCCATTTATTTTTCCTTAACTAACAGATGATGAACTGGAGGCTTCCAAGTTACCCTCTGTCTCTCCCTCCCCCATCATCATGGCACAGGTTCTCCTTGACATGGCAGTCTATGTTGATTAGCTAGAAAGGCATTTAGGTATTGTAGAATGAGTGCTGCATTTGGAGTTAGAAGATGTGGGTCTTCAGTTCTTATATTTCCTAGTTTTATGACAACAAATCTCTTAATTTTCCTGAGTTTTTCATTTTCTCATCTGTAAAATAAGGAATAACTCTTGGATTATTGATTCCATGTTTGTTGTGAAAATCTTAAGTTATTATTGTTATTGGCACTATTTTAATACTGATCCATATATCCATATCCTTACTGCCTTGTTCCCTGAGTTTCCACTAGTTTTGTTCCCCAGGCACTGAACCCATACCAGATGCCTGCCAGGCAGAGCACCTCCTGGTTTTAGCTAATCCTGTAATTAAAAAATTAAAGCTGTTGTTGATTCCAAGCTCAAGAAGTTTGTTGAGTTCCTTTTGATGAAAACATTTTGAAATTTCTTTTTAGTGTTGTCTGGTGCTTGGGAAATGAATCCATCGTTAGTCTTATATGAGATAATTTTGCTGAAATTTGAAGCTACTGAATATGAAGTTGTCATGATAAGAACTGCTTTAGTAGTTTTCTGTTGAATCACAAAATGCCCATAGTGTGAGTGTGACTGCTAAATCTGAATTGGTTTGTAATTGTAGTTTGAGCATTGGAGAGAGCTGTAAAAATATAGCTGAATGTCCACAAGAACTCTCCCTACAATTATATCTTCTTTTTAAAATGATTAGCATTCATCTTTTGTTCTCTGAATATGTTGTCTGTTCTGTGTACATGGGTCATGGGCTCTTTCATAGTTTAGTTTTCTGGCAAGATTTAGAAATGAATGGACATTTAAAGTTAATTTACCACTTAAATGACATAAATTGCAGCTTGGGACATAGTTAACAATAAAAAACCCCACCAAATGCAAGAAGAAAATGAGTAGCTAGAATAATGACTTGGCTTTACTTAGTACAATTGAACAATGCATAGATCCAATTTACATAAGCTGAGGAATCTTTGGAGTCTGAAGACGAAATAAATGTATAATGTTGATTTTTGAATGTATGATGTTTCCAGAGCATTAATCTTACATTTGGCAACTGAGTGCATATGATATTCCCACTTAATATGTACCTATAAACTACAAAGTGTTTATCATCACAGAGAGTTGGCAAACTTATTCTCTAGACCTTACCAAGCCTCAATAGTGATTTACCTTAGAGGAAACTTACTGTAATGGATGATTGCAGGTGAAGAAAGGAAGTATTAAATTCTTAGTCTTTAATTACAAGGGTTTTAATATGAAACTAACTTAAGAATATTAGGGGTTTTATGGGAATTGAAGGGCAAAAGGATCTTTTAAAATGAGATCAATGAGGTAAGATGTATAAAATGCTTTTGCAAACTTAAAAGCCTATATCAATGCAAGCTATTATTAATCTTAATTTTAAAGATAGAGGAAATGAAGCATGGCTAGTGTTTTTGCACTGCTTCTCTCTATGATTTCTCTAATCATAAAATTCGAATCAGCACAAAATAGAAATATGCATATTTCTTCATTTTTTCTTCTACTTTTATTTGCTCTGAAGAGATGAAAGAATTAAAAATGTACTGATGCTGGGGTGAAGATCATAGAAGTAAATGAGAGAGAGAAGAGAGTAACAAAGGAAGCTCAAGGCTATCCAGGATAAGGGAATTCATCTTGTCTTGTCTTGTCTTGTCTTGTCTTGTCTTGTCTTGTCTTGTCTTGTCTTGTCTTGTCTTGTCTTGTCTTGTCTGTCTTTTGTTTGTCTATCTTTAAAATTGACTCAATATTAAAGGACTAGAAGAGTTTGCTAGAGTAGCAATTAATTTTTTAAAAATTATGAACATATCAAACACAAGTATTTAATTTTGTATCCTTTTTTTACACTAAAATATGTTTTACAACTCTTCCCCATTCCCTGCCTATTTCTACCTACTCATAGCAACAAAATATAGAAAAAACCCTAAAATAAATGTTTATCTTGATGAAGGTTATTTGATAGTAGTGATTGCTTAATTCTGTGGGGTAAAGTTACTATTGAAATATCAATGAACTAAAAATGTAATTCAGTCTCCCAAGAGAAGCATACTTCCCCATCATTTTTCTTCTTCCTCTTGTCATTTTCACTGACTTTTGCCTGTGCCTGGAATGTTTTCCCACCTTTACCTCTTGGCTTCCTTAGTTTCAGGTTCATCTAAAATCCCATCTTCTACAGAAAGCCTTTTCTGATGCCACTTGATGCCTAGTGTCTTGTCTTTGTTTATGATCTCCAATTTATCCTATCTATAGTGATTTGTATGTTGTCTCCTCTGTTAAACTATGAGTTCCCTGGTAGAAGGAGCTGTCTTGTGCCTTTCTTTGTATATCTAGTGTTTAGTAAAATTTCTGGCACACAGTATAACCTTAATAAATCTTAATTTACAATCTCATTTTATTCTCACAATAGCCTTGGGAGATAAGTACTATTGTTCTCCCAATTTTATAGATGGGAAAGTGGAGGCTGAGTGGTTAAGTGACCTGTTTAGCTTCATAGAGCCAAGAAGTATCTGAGGGAGGCTTTGAACTCATCTTCCTTATTCCAAGACCATCACTATCCATAGTGTCACTTACTTGCCTCTGAAAAGAGGTGCTAAGTACCCCTTTCCATTCTGCACTAGAGAGCTTCAAGCAAAGGCAGGATAGACTTACCCATCTTTTGCTGTAGTGAAGATTCATGTCTTCTGTCATTTCTTCCACTATTGGGATTTTGTGATTTTAATTTTGGTGAATGATTTGAGGAATAAGTAAAAAAACCAAAAAACAAAGAAGTAATATCTTAAATCTTATTAGCTAAATTTTAAATTCACCTAGACGTTTGTCAGCAGTTGGATTGGGTTGATAGTAGAAATTACTTTATTTCACTGGGGAAATGTTTCTTATTGCATATTGATTTAACTTCCTTAAGACATTATTTTATATGACAACAAGGGTAGTCCATGCTGCTATGATTTCCAGAATAATATATTTCAGGTGCTGCCTGGCATCCTGTCTATTGGCGGACTTTCCACCAA
The DNA here is from genome assembly GCF_027887165.1 of Monodelphis domestica. Classification (NCBI taxonomy): domain Eukaryota; kingdom Metazoa; phylum Chordata; class Mammalia; order Didelphimorphia; family Didelphidae; genus Monodelphis; species Monodelphis domestica. The sequence goes on from NC_077229.1 coordinate 224,718,600, forward strand.
ATGTACCCAAGTCTTTTAAACCTTGACTTGTGAGTCCCAGTTGCTTCTTTGTGACTACTTTGCAGACTTGGCTGTGTGCCTTCTAAAAGCAGAGAGACCAGAGCTATAGAAAGCACCGACTAACATGGATATTCCTGCCAAACTTGTCTTGTTTCATGGGAGATGTTGTTTTTAGTACTTCTCATCTTGGCAGTTGGTTGGTGGTGTGAATGTATCATCTTTGGTTTATTATTTGCCTAAATGCCTACATCTTCTCTCTTGGGGATGCTCTTTGGTTTGAGCTCCACTTTGAACCCTTATATTTATGTTGTTCATGATATTTCTTGTATGATCCAGTTTATAGTCACAGCTGTTGGTTTTTTATTAAATCTCAGTATGTTGTTTTATCCCATTTCTGCAATGTTTCATTGGCTATCTTTCCTTAATTTTGTTCTCCAACACAGCTGCATGATTCTAGTCTAAGTTCTAAAGCTGTTTGCCTTTTCTAATGTGACTGGTTCCACAAAGAAATTCCCTTCAGGGAAAAAAAAAACAAAACAGCCAGAATGGTGCATACCCTCATTAAAAAAAATGGCATTGTTACTGATACATATAGGCCACTTGGGACAGTATACTGTTATCTCAGCCCCATCTTGCTCCACATTCTGTCCAAGCTCAGCATACTTCATTTTACCATAGTTGGATTCAGTTTAGAACTCTTATAGGTCACCTTGAAAAAAGAGGGTTTCTTTTCTTTATTTTATTATTTAAAAAGTACAACTTGTAAATTCAGGTTATATCATTTGAATATGTGGATTTCATTATCACTTAAATGAAAATCAGAGTAGTGACAGATATGTTAAGAAAAGCAAGACCAGCTTATGATCAAGATGCTACTTTTTTAGGGAAAAAAATGAAACTAGCATTCAGATGAGAAATTGTCACTGTAGAATTCCATAGTAAAGAAATAATTGACTTAATATCCTATTTTTCATTTGTAAATAGTTTATCTCTTACAACTCGAAGAGCATTAAGCTAAATCTCAGTTAGTTATTGGATTAAATCCTTCTAAGCAAGGGGAATCTAAGGGATGTGTGATCAGTCAGGTAGGAGATGCAGATGTGATTTCCATGTGACTCTGCCCATCAAAGCTAAACTCTGATTGAAGTATGTTTTTCTATTATCCCTCAACTTTTCCTTATTTGGGCTTCCTCTTCCCATTGTGCAAGCTTCCAACTTTCCATCTCATATCTCATTACCTTATTTTTCCCAAACTAATTTCATTTCTGAGCTTTCCAATTTTTGTTGAAGCTATCCTTTTATCCTTCCAGGTACCAAAGTTTGAAATTTTAGTCAATAAACATTTATTTAGTGACATGGTTAGACCTGCACTTCAGGAAGATCATTTTAACAGCTGAATGGAAAATGAACAGGAGTGGAAAGATAGAAACAGACCTGTGGCAGGGAGATTAACAAGCAGGCTATTGCAATAGACTTGAGTTAAAGTCTGACCCAAGACAATAATTAGCTGTATGACCCTGGATAAGTCACTTAATTCTGTCTGCCTCAATTTCCCCATCTGTAAAAGGAGCTTGAGAAGGAAATGGCAAACAAGTCTAGTATCTTTGCCAAAAAAATTCCAAGTGGGTCACAAAGAGTCATATGTGACTGAAAACAACTGAACAAAAACAGAAATTATATGAGAGAGTGAGGGATTTAGAATGACACCTAGGTTTTGAGCCTGAATGACTAGGAAATAGACAGTGCCCTCAAAAATAACAGGGAAGCTAGAAAGATGAGAGAGTTTGCTGGGGTGGAGGTAAGTAGAAATAATGCATTCCATTCTGCATATGTTGAGTTTAAGACTTCTGTTGGACTTCAGTCTCATTTTCAGTTTCTTGCTCTCTCTTATAGCATATAGTCAGTAAGTTTACAAATCTTGTTGTTTCTGCCTCTACATCTCTGTCATTTGTTGCCTCTGTACGCACATAGTCACCACTCCTCTTTGCTTCAATTCTCTCCCTACTCTAGTCTATCCTATCCTTTACATAGGTATCAAAATTATTTTCCTAAAAACCCGTGTGCAAGCAGGTTGCTCTTCTAATAAACTCTTGTAGCTCCTTACTGACTTTAGCATCAAATATCACTATTTTTACCTTATTAAATTTTTTTGTTTTTACAATGTATTTAGTTATTACCACAGTAGATACATATAATTGATAAGTAAATATGCTCATATTGACAATGCATTATCAAGAAAGTTTAGAGACTATTGTTCTCAGTCACAAATATTATAGTTATTGTTGTGTTGAAGACAATCTTGCTTTCTGCCCCAGTTATCTGTGTCTGTGGAATTCATAGTGATTCTTTAGTATAGTAGATGAGCAAAATATTTTTGGATATTTTATCATAGCCTGAACTTAGGATATTTTCTTTGGACTAAGCTCATGTTACATATGACTAAAAGAGCAACTCAGTCACATGGAATGAAGAATAGAATATAGAAAGCTTTGTGGTGTGACAGATCCTTTGTGTTCTGATGCAGGGTTCAGGGAGTAATGGCAAAACAGGCAGCGAGTGCACAAGGGCATAGCTTATGTGATACATAAAGTCATTTCTGAATCAGGAATAATGTGTGCCTCTAATGCATAATAAAACTTCCTGTAAAATGAGGTTTTATAAAGCAAATCTTAATACTTTCCCATTAGCTTTAATTACAAAAGTAGATATCTGTTCCTGCAAGGGAGAAAAAGTCCTTTAGCAGAGTGACTTGCAATCATTTGATGAGAAAGCAGTTAGGATGGTGGCTGACTGCTCCACAGTATGTGACTGGCACTTTATACTTTCTGTATCAGTTCCCTTGTCCTTTGCATCCCTTTCCTGATTCTCGAATCACACTTCTGCCACCCACCTTTGGCAGTAAATGTTTTGTTCATTTTGGGGATTCCTTGACTTAATACTCACTACTAGTAGAAATAGATTGATTCCTCTTTTTTGGCTGAATGAAGCTAGGTTTTCATTACTTCTCAAATATGTTTGCACCATCCTCTACTTAAGGGCTTTTTTTTTTTGGTAGTATGGTGGATCCCTTGGAAGTTTGATAAAGTTTATGGATTCTTAAAAAAACAAACAAACTATACAAACACATACATACACACAGTGCATAAAATGAAAGAGTTTTGCAAAAGAAATAAAATGAAATGCAATTATTAAAAGATTTTTTAATAAAAAATCATGTTCCTGGACCCCATATTAAGAACTCCTGCTCTAATGCAGAATGGTTCTTTAAAACAAGCCCTTTCTTTTCTTGATATTTAAAATCCTGTATGTTGAATTTATTTAGAACAAGACTACTTCTGTTAGACCATTTGATGGGGTCATGCCCATGAAACAAATATGATACTTTCTATTCAATTAGGTTAGTTTTTCTCTAACCTTATGAACCATATATTAAGAATGACCATGGGACTGGTCTGGTGCTTTGTAGAATGTAATAAAACAGTAAGAACTCCTTGCTAGGAGCCTAAATTATGAATAAGATTTCTGGGTTTCACTTTTGTGCCCAATTTTGTTCATTGTGATTTAGTCTCTGTGATCAGATGACTACTTGTTTCCAGTTTAAGATCTAAAAGGAGTGACTTGTGAGTCCAGTTTCATCCATTTGGAATATATTCCAATTTATTGGGCTTTTATTAAAGCAAGGAACTTCCAAATTCCCAAGTATATTATTCAAGGGCCTGTGCAATCTGGACCCAGCCTACTTGTGGCACTCATTAGCTATATGATTATGGGCAAGCTATTCAACTTACTGAGCCTCACTTTCCATGTCTATTAAATGAGGATAAAAATTCTTTTTATCTCATTACCCTCATAGGGTAAGTGCTACATGCTCTAATTCTTAATCTTTAATTGGTTTACCCTATTCTCCCCACCCCTAACTCCCAGAGACTTTATTGAGCTGCTATTACTTCATCCTTCATCCCCCATATACTTAAATTAAATGCGTTTAGAATTATGTTGAATTGCTTGTCTTTACCAATGGAAATTCTCCATTCCGTTCAATGTTGCACAAATGCTACTTCTTTACTGAAGCCTTTCAGAGCTCCCTTCAGTCCTAGTCACAGTAGGACCTCTCTTTTCTTTGGCTTCCTATAGCATTTTGTAGGAGGCATTCATGTCACAATTATCATATGCTGTCTTATATTCTGTTTGTGCACTTGTTTGGCCTTCCCAAATTTAAATTAATGGAGGGTATAGTACTTGTATTCAAGGAATTATTGTAGTCTTCTTGTTCCTTAGGTAGATTGATGCCAATAGTGAGGCTGGGAAGGAAATTGTTCTTCAAACTCCAGGGTAGAGTCAGAGCCAAGTCTGGACTCAGGCAGATAGTAGAGTCCTGCCTCAGAGAGAACACTGACCATCTCTTGGCAATTATTGAGGTGGCCACAGAGCTTGAGATCTCTGGCTCTGCCAATAATTTGCTTTGCGAACTTGGGCTCATCTCACTCCTTTTCTTGGACCTTAGTTTTCCTCTAATTTGTCTTTAAGAAGCTTATAGTTTACTAATATTTTGAAGCACCAAGTGCAAGATACTCTTGTTAGATGTGGGAAATGCAAAGATGCAAAATAATATTGACAGACCTTGAAGAATCCATTGTCTAATTGTGGTAATGGTTGTAGCAATTGTGTATATAGATTGACTATTATAAATGGAGGACAAGAATCTTTGTTTCTTCCCTAGTGCCTATCAAGGTGTCTTACACTCAACAAATATTTATTGAATTATTATTTTTTCATGGCACTTCATTATTCACTCATTTATTTATTTGTTGTTTATTTAGAATATTTTTCCATGGTTACAAGAGTCATGTTCTTTCCCTTCTTTCTTCCCTCCTCCCTCCCAGAGCTGATAAGCAATTCCATTGAGTTATACATAGTCAATGTTGAAAATCTATTTCCATATTATTCATATTTGTAATAGTGTTCTTCTAAAGCCCAAACCCCAGCCATATAGCTATCAAACCATGTAATCAATCATATATTTTTCTTCTGCATTTCTGCTCCCACAGTTCTTTCTCTGGGTGTGGATAGTGTTCTTTCTCACAAGTTCCTCTGGATTATTCTGGGTCTTTGCATTGCTGCTAGTAGAGAAATCCATTATATTCAATTGTGCCACAGTGTATCTCCTGGTTCTACTCCTCTCACTGCATCAATTCCTGGAGGTCGTTCCAGTTCACATGGAGTTCCTCCAGTACATTATTCCTTTGAGTACAATAGTATTCCATCACCTACATATACCACAATTTGTTTAGCCATTCCCCAATCAAGGGACACCTCCCCCATTTTCCAATTTTTTTGCCACCATAAAAAGCATGTCAATAAAGACTTTTGTTACAAGTATTTTTCCTTATTATTTCTTTGGGATACAAATCCAGTAGTGGTATGACTGATCAAAAGGTAGGCATTTTTTTAAAGCCCTTTGGGCATAATTCCAAATTGTTTTCCAGAATGGTTGGATCATATTAAATTACTATTGAATATGTGTGTAACCAGTGTTGCAGTTTATAGAGATGCCAAAGCATGAATAAGACCAAAGTAGTTCTTTGAGACCAAGGACTATTTTTTAAAATTAAATTTTGTTTTTTAATTAGCTAGAATGCATTTTTTTCCTCCTTTCCAGTAGGCTTTCCCTTCTTCTATCATCCACCTTGTAACGAAAGGAAGGAAGGAAGGAAGGAAGGAAGGAAGGAAGGAAGGAAGGAAGGAAGGAAGGAAGGAAGGAAGGAAGGAAGGAAGGAAGGAAGGAAGGAAGGAAGGAAGGAAGGAAGGAAGGAAGGAAGGAAGAAAGAAGCTTAAATCAAAATCCTCATAACCAATATACATTGTCAAACAAAACAGATTCAAATATTGGCAAAGTCTATTTATCATATTGCATACATTACCTCTGGGTCGAGAGGTGCATAGCATTTCTCCTCAATCCTGTGGTGTAATTGTTGATCATTTTTGTTGATCAGAGCTCATCTTTAAAATTTGTTTGTTTTTACAATTTTACAATTGTACTATTACAAGTTTTGTTAAAACACACTGTAAGAACTTTTTTACAGTATGAATTGTTCATGCTCTGCTTGGTTCACTTTGTTCATATGTCTTTCATGGTTTCTATAAAAGGGCCAGAGACTAGTTTTAGCTTTGTTTGTATCCCTAGCATTTAGTATTTATCCCTGGCACACAGAAAATGTTTAGTGAATTGAATTGGATATAGTAATGCCCAAGTTGCTATATTCTTACAAGTAGGAAAGTATTTAGAGCTTGAAGGGGGTCTTAGAGATTATTTACTCCAGTCCCCCTTGTTTTTTGTTTGGTTGACAAAAGCCTAAGAAGACAAAGAATTAGAGCCAGGATTCAAACCTCAAAAAGTGCTCTTTTTGCTAAACTTAAATAATTTTGTATACTTTTGTTAACATAAAGAATTGAAGAAAAATCACAAAACAAGCACTCTGTTTTCAATTTTATGAATTCTAATTAAACTATAGTGTGATTGTCTTGCCTGTCAGTTATATCCTGCCTTTTCCTCTACTTGCATGCTTCTATTATGGTAGATTTAGTGCCAGTAAATGTGTTGTATTCTCAGTAAAAGGAATTGCTTTTCCTTCTTTGCCCAGCTTAAATTTTATAACCAAAAGCCTCACCAGTCTTCTTTATCTTTTTAATGGAAATGAATCTAACTTAAGTATATTTTGGTTTAAAAAAATGAGACTTTATTTTCATTTTCTTGATAAGGTTCTTCTGCTAAGGAAGAAATTTTTATGGAACAAAAGCCATGTAAATTTGGGCAAGTAAGGGAAATTGGTGCCATTTATAAGGCATTTATTTTGTAGTGACTAGGGAAATGGAGTTGGATTCAGGAAGGCAAGTTCACATCCCTGCTTCAGTCATTTACCAGATGTATGGCCATGGGAAAGTCACTTAACCTCTCTTTGCCTCATTTTTCTTATGTGTAAAAATAGCAAAGCCTTCACACTCCTTCTTTATCATCTTCCCAACATGCTTGTTTGAGGCCACTGTCATCATCTCTCTCCCACTGAAACCTTGGACTCCAGCTAATCTCCAGATCTACACAGCACTCTCTGGTCAATCCTCCACCCTCTTTCCACTGCCTCTTTATGTTTGTTTGCTTATTTTCCTCTTTAAAATGTAAGCAAGCCTCTTGAAGGCAGAGGCTATCTTGCTTGTTTGAATTTGTGTCCTTGGTGCTTAGCACAATGCGTCATGTATAGTCAGCTCTTAATAAGTGCTTTATCTTTCTTTATATACATCTGTCTTGTCTATCTGTAATAAAGAGGAAGTTGGATTTGGTAAACTTCTACCTTCTTTCCACCTCTTGAAATCTGTAATTCTGTGGGCTGATCTGAGAAGCAGAAGCACTATAGCATAGTGGCTTCTGAGCCAGGAAGGTCAGGCTCCACTTATCACCTCTTGAAACTTTTTTTCTTTTTTTTTGGTGACCTGAGACACATCATCTAAACTTCTTAGTGTTCTGGGTGCTCATTTTCATTGGTGGAAGGATGGAGCAACAAACTCCTTCCCAACTCTGCCTTTATAAAGGGTCTCAAACCTTCCAGGTAATTCTTCATTTTCTGTTAGCTGCTCTGCTTGGTTTTTACTCCAGGGACATCCTACCTTCTTTACTAAAGCACCTTTTCACCATTTTTTTGTGTATTGTCTTTTCCTATGAAAGGACTGTAAGCTCCTTGTGGGTAGGGGTTATTTTTTTTTTGTCTCCCTAATGCTTAGCTAAATACCTGGTACATGATATGGGCTTAATAAATGTTTATTAGACTGATGAAAGAATTGATTTTGGAGTAATAAAGACCTAGACTCAAATCCTGCTTTAGACACTTAATAGTTGCATGAATCGACTTTTCAGCTTCATTTCCTTGTTTTTAAAATGAAAATTATAATAGCACCTAACTCACATGGTTGTTATGAATATCAAATGTGATAGCATGTGTAAAATGATTTGCAAATATGGAAGTGCTATATAAATATTAGTTGCTATTAGTATTATTCAGTATTATTGGATGGATACATATATATATATATATATATATATATATATCCTAAAGAAGCTTCCAAAAAGATATAAGGTTACCTTGGAGTCATTACTACCACTGAATGTTGATCTCTCCTGACCTATTTTGTTCAGGGAGATAGGTAATGAGAGATTATAAACTTGTACTAATAAGGAAAGCTTAATAAACTCCACATGACACATCAGGCAAGTTTAGGTACAATAAAGTAGAATAATTAACTTGCACTAGGTGTCAGGAGGCCTGGTTTCTAATCCTGGATCTGCCACACTGCCACTCTGTGGTCTTGGGTGAGGGGCAAGGGAGTTTAGCAAATAGAGAACCAATCTTAAAGTCCAGAATACCTGTGTTCAGGTCCAGCCTCACACACAGTTGTAGTCTTTTATACTTGAAGAGGATGAAAATCACATCATTATGTTGGAGTCAACATAAGTGTGTCTTATTGTGGTTGATCAGAGCAGTCCAAGTTTGAAAGGTTCTCCCACAGGTTGTGGTCAGATAGCCTGTATGAAAATTTGGGATGGAGATGTCTCTAATTTTGGGCATCTCACATTTCTTTGGAGCTACTACAGTTCTGTTTTGTTCAAAACAGTGTCTTCTTTGATGAGGGAACACCATGTTTGTGCCAGCATCTCACATATCTCACAATCAATACCGAAGTTCTTCAGAAAGACTGTTGAGTGTCCTTGAATCACTTCTAATCTCCATGTGAGAGTTCGCCTTGTGTGAGTTCTCCATAAAATCGTCTTTTAGGCAAACATGTTTGGCATTCAAACAACATGGACAGGTCATCAGGATTGTGTGTGTTCTCTGTAGTAGCTGTTGAATGCTTGGCAATTCAACTCAAGAAAGGACCTTAGGATCCAGTACCATGTTTTCAAATGGAAGTGGTTTGGTTTCCTCTGACACACAGTGACTGAAACTACCTGGATATATCACATAATCCCACAGTGCCTCAGGGAACTCTCAGATGCTAAATTACTAAAATGGCGCTCATTTCCATTGGCAGAGGGAATTCCTCTCTTGGAGTTTACCTAGACCAAGGAAACAGGTTGTATTTTAAATAAAAACAACCTCAAACTAAAAACCTTTCTGGGCCTCACTTTCCATATCTTGTACAATCAGAGTGTTGGATTAAATGATTTCTAAGTCCTTTGGGGTTTTCAAATTGTGTGAAACCAGATCACCAAGCAGTTTATAAGAATGCGTGCCATATTTGTTTAAAATTCTAGGTATTCCTTATTTCATTGGGCAAAAACTCAATCGCCTCACGAAGCCTCTTCTGTATGCTGTCTGAATAATGAGAGATGAGATTTCCCCTTCTGTTATAGTCTCTAACTTATACATAGCATCATGAGAGTGTGATTCAGTGCAGAGGCCAGGGACCAAGTAGTATGGCCTCAAGTGCTGTCAGTCATGGCACTATCTCTTTACTTCTTTGGACTTGACTTCTAAAGTTTTTTCTGACTCTAACCTCCTATGTTTCTAATATGGGCTCATAATTCTACAAAATTATGTCTGCCTAAATTAAGGTCGTCTTGATGTACTGGAAGGCATGATAAATTTGGGGTCAGAGAGCCTTGAGTTTGAGCCACTCCACCTCTGAAGGGGTAAGGGGAGCTGAACTAAATCTATGATCCCTTCTAGGTCTAAATCTGTGATCCTAAGTTCCCTTTGAATGAATAGATTTTACAAAGAAAAGTAGAAGAATTTAAATTTAAAGGGAAACTTGTTTTACTAAAAAAGAATCTCAATGTGTCTTTCCATATATGTAGCCAAGTAGTGTCTACTTTTTATCTTTCAATTGTGTGTCTTTTTCCTTACAGCATCAAGATGGTATTAATGTGGACCAGTGGTGATACCTTTAAGACTGTCTACTTCATCCTTAATCAGGCCCCTTTCCAGTTCTCCATCTGTGGCCTGCTGCAGGTGCTGGTGGACATGGCCATCCTGCTGCAAGTTTACCTGTATACCTACTACCCCCAGAAGCCAGCATCCCATGCGGCACACCCAGTCAGTGCAAAGGCCCTCTGAAGGCATAGAAAGAAAAGACATCTGCCATCATCAAGGGGGACACCAGCCGTCTGACAGCTCTGCTTTCCTCCGCATGAGCCTGGAGATATAGCTGCCTCCTTCCAATCAAAAGCAAAAAAGGACTGGGAAATGTGCTGGGGTGCATTGGTGAGAATGTGTGGGATTAGGGGAAAAGGCATGAGGAAGAGGAGAGAAGAACTGAATGTCCAATATCTTGAGGGTTAGCTTTAATAATCTATTATTGTACTTCTATCTTACAGGGCAGCAAGAATATCGAAAATCTTGGTTTTGATAGGTTTCCTCCCATACTTGCTCATGGGCCTTATTCCTAATAGGGTAGTATCAGTATATTATTATGTATGCATGCTCATGAATGAGCATTTATATGGAAATGTATTTTATATCTCAAGGGCTGGGTTTTAATTTTTTTTAATGATATGAAAATTTTTTTCTACCCACTATTTTCCCCTTCAAAAAACCCATAATCCATAAAAGTATTTGATCTGAATTCTTAAAATATTTAAAAATATTATGCACATTGGAATTTAAGTTTAGAATACTTATTAGAAAAGTTAGTTCTCTTGATGTCCTGGGGAACAGCCACCATAGCCAGCAATGCTTGGTGAAAGAGAGAAAAAGAAAAACAATCCCAGTTATCAAGGGGAAGTAGTTAAAAATCAGTTTCAGGTTCCCATCTCTAAGCACAGGTTATCTTACAAGGTTGAATCCCCATTGGGACCAGTCACCTTTTAAAGGGACTATTCTCTCATTTCCTTTACTGCTGGCAGTGGAGGGCAGGCTAGGGAATTGTTTTGACTCCCTGGGGACCTTGTAGTAGCTACGAAGGTTGCTAAGGGTGATGATGAGTTGCTCTCTTGGGTCTGTCTGGGGACAGAGGAAGTTGATTCCCTTCTGACAAGGAAAGTTTGACAAAAGAGAGGCCAAAATTGGGTAAACTGCCAATCCTGTTCATAGCTTACTTACTGCCCCAGCTACGGCTACTGCTGCTGAGTGATGGTATCACTTGAATGGACGAAGAACCTTGATAGAAATTTGTGAGGAATAGGCAAGAGGGAAGGAAAAAGGCCAGAAATATTGACAGGAGTAACAAATAATTCCTAGGTTGAACAATCTTTGGCACAGATCTCCTTCACTTAAAAATAGCTGTTTGCTCACCATCCCCTCTCACAGAATGACTCAGTGCCAAACAGTAAGCATTTGTGACCTGAGGGGAGAGAACTTGGATTCCCTGAGGTTTACAAATAGAGAAAAAACATTGTCAAAGGTGTTGACTAGATATTCCTTTTGTCAGCAGCTCTTCCGAAGGGGTTCAGTATTAGGTGCAGACCAGGAGAATCACTAAGGTTAGTGAAGGATAAATAATTTTATATACCCAAATAATATATATATTATATATATATGTATATACACATATATATAGCTATGTAGTTTTTATATATAGTCATATATATATAAAATCTATACTTATATATGGAAAAGAAGTTCTATATAATGAATTTTATATATACATATGTATTTATTTGGCTAGTGTTGACACTGGAGAACCTTTGTTTGGAATGGAGCATTTCCATGGGGTTCTGATTGGTAATTTTCATCACCAATTGCCCTTGGCTTCTAACACTTGTTCCCAGAGACAGACAGACCTAATGATCTTTTGGGTACCGGGATATCCTGAAACTTTTGGGCATTATTGTTTCTTTGCTGGCCTTCTCCCTAAGACCCACTTTATAGACTAAATGCTACTGTGGACCTCTGTGGTATTCTCCGGGCATTTGATAATCCTTTTTTAGGTCAGGAAGAGCTCAGGGGATACAGCACCCACTGTCTTGCTTTTTATTACAGATGGTATTTCGTGCTGGGTCTGCATGCTGGCTGATGCCGTACTCTGCTAAACTAGATAAAGGGGCATACTTTCAGTAGTGACAAAGAAGCATTGAATCCCTATTGTGTACAAGGCACCGTGGCTGCAGTGCTTCTCTATTTGAATGTTATTCAACTGAAGGAACCCACACACTTCCAGATGGGTTGGCTCTTGTGAGACTTCACTTTTTAGTGAAGCTTGACCTCAAGGCTCCCATTTCCTAGGAGGGCCAGGGGAATCCATACCTTTTAGTTCCTTGGAGATATGATGGTTAAATCCCATCTTTGTATGTTTTTGCTTTTTTTAGGTCTTTTTCCTTTTTTTCTTCTTGTTGGCATGATACAAACATACATGTGCACAGATAGCATTTGACTTCTGTTCTTCAGGAAAGTCCAATGGCACAAGCTACTGGAAGAGGGGGAAATCCTTAGACAAAGGCACAGTCTCACCACAATTTAAAGTCAGGAATGAACTCTGTGCCAGTAACACTAATTATACTTAAAACTCAGGAATGCTGTTCTTTCAGGCTTGGCATGGAGTTCTGTGGGTACAACTCCATTGATTTTGTTTGTTACCATATGCTCTTATGCCTAAAGTGACCTTACAAAAATGGCATATAGGTGGCATGGTGGGCCAGGAACATCTTTGCCTGCCCAGCTTCTTTCTTACTCCAGTTGTGTTCTTCTGACTAACCTGACTTCTCTATTCCCAGGTTAATTTACCTTCTTGCCCTAGCAGAATCCACTTGTTTTTATACACATGGTCGCCCTGTCTGTCTTTTGATAACCTGGCTGTGCAGAGTACAGCTAAGTATTACTACTTGGTAGTCTCTGCTTAACTTTCTTATGTGGACATGTCATAGCCAAAATTAAGTTCTGGGCTATTTTCTATTCGGTTCAAATAAATTAATCCTTTGGGGTTGAAGCTGATGGAACAGATAAACACAAAAGACCAAGTGTTCTAAATTCCTATGTCTTGCTAACAGATAATGATACTGAGAAGAAAATGGCAGTGTTTGTTTTGTTTTTTTTTCTTTTTTAGGACAGAAGAATTGTTTTCTGTTGCAGATACTAACTTGTCTGCTGTCTGAACCAAAGCTCTATGGACAAGTTGTATGTTCTTTCCAAAGGGTTGCAGGGTGCTAGGTGCTGGGCTAGTGGAATAATGCTTGAAGTATGTGTAGGGGATGAACTCCCTTAGACTTTTGGCCTGTAAGATGCTTTAAGAATGTTACTGAGATTTACATAATAAAACAATAAATATAGGGAGATGTCTGTCTCTAGTCTGCCTCAAGAGCTAACATGTTGGTGACTTACATTAAGCACTTTTCTGTTGACCATATGATGCACATTCTGAAGCATTCACAGTATTTGTTGATAACGATGACTTTCAATAAACACACATGGATTCAGTGGGGGGCTCTTTTGAGTGGATTTCAGGCTTGTATAATTTTGTGGGAAAAGTACTTTAGAGGTCATCATTTCCCCTCCCCTTCAGGTTCTTCCCTTTATAGAAGTGGCTTCAAAGGATTATGATTTGCCCTTATTCCACACCCCAGGCCTACCTCTTGTTTTCTTTGTGACCCTTGGCCTACCCACTTAGCTCAACTTTGCCTCAGAGCTTTCCCACAAAAGGTCAACACTAATCTGTTAATCAACAAACAAATGTTTTTTAAGCAAATATGTACTCAGAACTGTGTTAAGCACTGAGGGTTCAAAGAAAAGCACACAGAACCCCCCACTTCTTGAAACATATTCTAATGAAGTTTTGTGAACAAAGCATGTGGAAAATTTTACATGTGAGTTATATACATTACAAAGCGGCTATAAGAAAAGGAGTGAGGAAACAGGAAGTGTGAGTGTCCTTGTGTGAACATGTTATTTCTATCCCAATCAGTCCTAGTTTTTCCTTCCCAAATCATCAAGCCTCAAGATTGGAACAAACCACTATTCTGGGACACCCAGTTTTCTTCAAGGCCATGTATTCCTAGAATTGGCACCTTTGGGTATTGCACTTATTTTTCCACTTATCTGGTGTCGGTCAGCCAGTTTATTAATGATGAAGCCCTGGAAATGTATGTGCTCATGTGTGTGCTTTTCTCTTTTCTCTCCTTCTCCCTAGGCTTCCCTCTTCTCTCTTTTCCTCTTTTTTTCCTGTCCTCCTTCTGTGTGTATGTGTATATGTAAGCATGTCTACATGTGCACACACATAGGTGATTTGAGGGAGAGAGAGTAATGAGGACATCTAATTTAGTGAACATTTTTGATCACATACCAGGTATAAGGAATGACACTCTATGGCGTTTACAGTCTTAGACAAAGAGATAGGGGAAAGTTTATTTTTTTCCCTAACAAAAATGAAACACATCTAGTTACATGTTTACACTTCAAACTACCATGTGCACTTGTATTATCCCCACACAAAACCTCTTTTGCTGCAATATTGCTCTAATTTTTAACTGGCAAATGCTTCTACCCTGAGTATAATTCCTTTGGGAGTACTCAACTAATCAACAAATATCTATTAGAAACTTACTATGTGCCAGGCATTGTGCTAAGAGCTGAGGATACAAAGCAAAAATGAATAGTTCCCTGCCTGAAAAGAACTTCCATTCTAATGGGGGAGGGACAGCCATGCATATTGAGTATATACAAAATGAAAAAAGATAGTTTTTGAGTGTAAAGACCTAGGTTGCATAACTATGCAAATGAAACAGATTTCTTATTCTTGACTCTGTTTAAGGTTTAAGATCCTGTGTGACTCCTTTAGTGCATGTGGCAGGAGGAGTCAGAAAGCTGCTAGTCTTGGTTTAGGGTGACCCCACCATGAGAGTTTAAAAAGGAATGTGCCAAATGAGATAGAAACCAAATAGAACAGAAGGCTGGTAACTTGTTTTTCTGTGTGACTCATTACTAATTCTACTTATAAATCATCTAAATCACTTGGTGATGAAGTGACAGGACTCCAGAAGGTCACAAGTACAAATCACACTTGTCAGTTTTTGATGGACTCCTCCTAGAAGTCATGAGTGACTTATGTCTGGCAATAGAGTTATGCCAGTGAACACCTCCCAGCTGGGCAGTCAGCTCGGGGATAGTCAAGACAACACTGCATCTACATGATTTCTTTGTGTGTATGCCCAAAGTGAGGTGGGGGAGCTGTAGCCTGAAGCTGGGACTATAGAAGTCAGTTATCTAGTATTTATTGAAATCAAAAGAAGGTAGTCTTTTAGTATAGAGAGAGGAAAAGAGTGGAGACCTCCCTTTTCAAAGCAGGGTTCACAGGAGATAGCTGATGTTTAGGGTTGGCTCAGAGAGAGGAGAGGTGGTCTGAAGATTTTCCCCCTTCTGCCTTCCCTCCTTAACTATGGCCGCTCTCCCAGATTTTCTCTTGTTCCTCTTGTACCCCCTCCACTACTGGAGACCAGAGGGTCTCCCCTTGATCTGTTCACTCACACTTGATTCACAACTTGAGGAAAAGATAACTACTTTAATGTCAACTTAATCAGGGTAATACAAAGGAATAACTGGCAGGGAAAGAAAGGGAAAGGAAAGTGGGAAAGGGGGGGGGTCCCTGTCTCTATCTAAAACCCTTTTCTCTCCCTCCTTGAGTTTGGAGGGGTACTCAGGCTTTAGTAGCCTAAGCCCCCTGAGAGAAAGTCAGGTTGGCTCACCCTGGGTTTGGCCCCTTGGCCACAGTTTAGACCCATGGCAACAGGAGCTGAGGTAAAGTCTTGACAGAGATTCAAAAAGCCTTTTCTCATGTTCTCTTCAGTGAGTCTCAATTGGGAAATGTTGGGGAGAAGGATTTCCAGTCTCAAGCAGGAAAAAGTGGGTAACCCTTAGGAGAAAGCCTTATTCAACTTTCTCTCTTTGACTTCTCCTGACTGAGAGACCAACTCCTCCACCAGCCAGCATCCTCTCCTCAAGATTCCAATCTCCTGGGGCCCCTCCCCCCCAACGAAGTGATCAGTTCCACACACTCTTCAGCCTGGCACTTTTTCTTTTGTGCCAGTCTTTGTCACATTATTAAGCTACTACTATGAGCCAGGCTCTCAGCTAACTGCTGGGGATACAATGAAAGGCACCAAAAAAAGATTCTGCTCTCAAGGAGTCTAATAGGAGAGCAACCTGAAAGCAGCAGTGATTTAGCAAACTATATACAGAATAAATTGGAAATAATCAACAAAGGGAAGATTAAGATTAAGGAGGAATGGGAAAAGCTTCTTGCAGGCCAAGGGGATTATAGCTGGTACTTGAAGAAGCCAAGAGTCTGGAGAGCAGGAAGAGAATTCCAGGCATAAGATGTAGTCCCTGAAAATTAAGTTGGGAGATGGAATTTTTTGTTCAAGGATCAGCAAAGAGGTCAATGTCACGGGATCCGAGGATGTCGTAGGAAGTAAAATATAAGAAAACTGGAAAGGCAAGAGGAGGCCAGTTTGTGGAGTTCTTTGAATTCCAAAGGATTTTATATTTGTTCATGGAAGTCATTGGGAGCCAATAGAAAATATAGAGTAGGGAGCTGACAAGGTCAGATCTGTATTTTAGGAAGATCACTTTGCCAGCTTAGTGGAAACAGTCTGGAGTGGAGACACATGATGTAAGTGGACAAGCCAACAGACTATTGTAATAGTCCATATGTGAAATGGTGGAGGAGAGAAGGGAGTATATACAGGAAATATTATGAAAAGTAAGTTGTAGAATTTGACAACAGTTTGACTATGGGATATGAGAGTGAGAAGTCAAAGACCACTAGTCTTTGAGAGGTGGATATGAGAGGTGGAAGTTGGGAAGGCAAATAGCATTAATGGGGATAGGGAAAGGCTATCTGGAGAACGGGGGATTTCAGTTAGGACTCACAGCCAAGGAAGCCAGAATATAGGGTTGAAGAAGGAGAATATTCCACATATGGAGGAGAGCCAGTGCAAATGCACAGTCAAGAGATCCAATGGCTTGTTTGAGGAATAGCAAGGAGACTAGTATCACTGGATCACAGAAGAGCAAGGAGACCAGTGTTTAAGAAGGATGCAAAGTAGTGGGTGGGTATATAGGTTATGATGGGCTTTAAAAGCCAAACTATTTTATATTTAATCTTGGAGGTGACAGGGAACCACTGGAACTTATTGACTAAGGGAATGATATGATCAGATGTGTGTTTTAGGAAAATTAATTTGACAGATGAGTATAGACTAGAGTGGGGAAAGGGAATCCAGTCAGAAGGCTCTTGTAGTGTGAAATGAGGAGGATCTGCAGTTATATTGTTTTAGTATCTGAGAGAGAGGAGCATGTTTAAGAGATATGAAGAAGGTAGAAACAGCAAGACTTTGGTTCTGGAGAAGAGATAAGGAAATGTGCCTTTCTCCTTTTACTGAAGAAGGAAATATGGGTATGGAATGCTGCATACACTATCAGATGTGATAAACATATTAGTTGGTTTTGCTTAATTTTTTTCTTGGTCATAAGAGAAACCTTATATTGTGTTACAAAAACAAAAAGCATGAATAAGATTTTTAAAAATAAAAGTGTTTAGCACAGCCTGGCCAAAAAAAAAAGAAAATAAGACTTGATTACTAATTGATTATGGGGAATATGAGAGAAAATAACTGCCAGATGGAGCAGATTTTTTAAAAAATCTCATTGGCCTCCTAGAGTAGAATCAGGAGCAATGGATGAAAACTGAAAAGAAGGAAATTTAGGTTTGACATCACAGAAAATTTCCTAAGAATTAGACCTGCCCTAAAGGGGAAATGACTTACCTCTAGAGCTGGTGTATTCTCTCTCCTTGGAGGTCTTCAGACAGCAACTGATTGATTGCTTGTCAGGTATATTATAGCGGGCATTTCTTTCATTTATGGGTTGGACTAGATGGTCAGTGAAGTCATTTCCTACTTACAAATTCTGATTCAGAGATATGTCTGAAGAGGCTTCAGGGAGCATCTAGTGAGTACAGCCTCATTGTATAAATGAGAAAACTGATGTCCACCAAGGTGAAGTGAAGTTGCCCATGGCACATAGTACAATGGTTCTTGTTCAGTCTCCTATTTTGGAAAAGAAAGATTATATTAAAAAAAAATAAAAGAAAGGACAAAGAATTGGATTTAAATGCCCTCCCCCCTCCCCCCCAATCTTCTAATGCAAAAATAAGGAAACTTTTCTCTCTGGTTTCGTGAGTCATACTTTAAATCCTTCCCTTTTATTTCAGGACAAAATGTCCTGGTGATTGGGAATCAATCCCCATTCCCTTTCATCATTAGTTGTTGGTTTATCCCTAGAAGAACCATCTCCTTTGGTGTTTATGGGGTGAGAATGTCAGAGGGAGCCCAACCAGCTTTTGTTGCATAAGATTTCTCTGTGTTTTTAAGTGTTTGGGGTAAAGGGTGGCTAGGATGTGGTCTACTTTCTCTTTAAAGAGCTGGATTTGTGACCAAATAGAATTGGCCAAGGGCCACCTGGGCTCTGCTAACCTAAGGTTTTTCTACTTTGGTAAGGACTGGATCAGATTAGGAAGAGAAGGCATTTTCATAGCTAGAATCTTATTAAAGTTTCCCAAGTATTTGAAGATGGAGAGAGGAAAAAGGAGGAATATAGGTTTTAGGGCTAAAAGAGACCTCAAAAGTCAACAAACATTTATTAAGTGTCTGTTTCATGCCTGCTACTGTGCTAAACCCTGGAGAGGGAACAATCACAATGAAAAGTGACAAAAAAAAATTTTAACAACCAAAAACTCTAATAAAACTCCCTGCTCCTTAAGTTGTTCACAGTCGATTGGAAGGGACAACACACAAACAACTATGCATAAACAGGTTAATTTCATGATAAAAAAGGAAAAGAAAAGGCAAGAATATATAGAGGGATTGGGAAAGGCTTCTTATTGAAGGCAAGATTTTTAGCTGGAACTTGAAGGAATGAAGCCTGGAAACAGGAAAGGAGAGGGACAATTTTAAGCATGAGAGACAGCCAATGAAATGCCCAGAGTCAGGAGAGATGAAGTATCAGGTGGGAGGAACAGGAAGGTAGCCAATGTCACTGAATTCAGGAGTAGGTGGAAGGAAATGAAATGTAAAAAGACTGGAAAAATTCATATTGTGAAGGCCTTTAAAGAGCTGAACAGAGGATTTTATGTTTGGTCCTAAGATTCTGGAGTTTACTAGAGATGATCTAGGTAGATAGATCTGTGCTTTAGGCAGCTAGGTGACTCAATGGTTAGAGAGTCAGGCCTATTGATGGGAGGTCCTGGGTTTCAATCTAGTTTAAGACATTTCCTAGCTGTGTGACCCCCTGGGCAAGTCACTTAATCCCCATTGCCTACCACTTACCATTCTACTGCCTTGGAACCAATGCAGAGTATTGATTCTAAGATGAAAGGTAAGGGTTTAAAAAAAAAAGATCAATTTGACAGCTGAATGGAAGGTGAACTGGAGTAGAGAGGAACCTGAAGCAGGAAAACCAAACATAAGGCTACTGAAATAATTCAAGTTATGAAGTGATGTTAAGAGTCTGGATCAGGGTAGTGACAATGTCACTGGGAGTATGGGAAATAAGAAGGTAGAATCTAGGTCGAGAGAGAGGTTAGAACTAGATAAGCAGATCTGAGAATTGTTTACATTAGATATTAATTAAATTCATAGGAACAGATTAGATCATCAAGTGAAATAGTATCAAAGGAGAATAGGGCACAGAGCAGTGCCTTGGAACACCCATGTTGTTGGACCTAACTTAGAAGAAGATCCAGAGAAGGAGACTCTGGTTGGACAAAATGGAGAAAAACCAAAAAAGTGGTGTCACAAAAATCTAGAAAGGGAATATCAAGGAGAAGAGGATGATTGACAATGTCAGAGCCTATAGAAAGGTTTAGAAGGATGAGGATTGAGCAAAGATCTTTGGATTTGGTAATTAAGAGATCATAGATCTCATTTAGAGAGAGCCCTTTCTAGCCCACCTCCCTCATCTTGCAGGGGAGCAAACCAAGGACTGGTAAAGTGAGGTGATCTTCCTAAAATAAGTAAATAGCAGAGCAATTTGAACCTGAGTCCCTTGACTCCAAATCCATTGTCCTTCCCACTACAGTAAGATGTAATTCAAACATTAACAATTCTAACATCTCCAAATCCTCCCTCACCAGTTTCACTAAAAAATCACATCCAACTCCAATTGCTCCCCCACCCCCCAGACCCCTCTAGTGTAGCTTCAGGGCTGCAGCTTAGGTGCTCAAACCTTGTTTAGTAAGTTGGATCCATTAGGGGCAGCATCAAGTGTAAAATAGGGACCTGGGGTTGTGTCTGATCAAACTCCCCTTCTCTCTTCTCCCTCTCCATCTAAGGCTTAAACTTTTGCTGTTTCACACCTTTGATATCATCTACACCACTTTTGAGAATTTAAAAGCAAATTACGTTCCACTCTTCTCCCCATGTTCTGAGGGTTGGACTTCCAGAATTTGAACTGGGTAGCTATGGAAAGTCATATGGAGAAATCCAATGATAGGTGATTTGCAGAACAACTTCCTCTGGCCTGAGCAGCCTTGTGTTTTGAGAACAGAAAGTTCCCCCTTACCTGATTCCTTTGCATCAGGGGAAGTCACTCTTTTCTGTTTCTGGAATGACAAGCTGGCTTCCGAAAGCATAGGACAGACTTCTTTGTTGAAGGAGACCAAGGCTTTTTTGCAAGACATTCAAACCTCTCAGGCAATATCTCAGCTGAAAAATAAGAGTGAGGAAGAAGGCCCAAGGGTACCTGCCTTTGAGTATGAGTCTTGGCTTCAGTGACAGAAGACATCTTCCTTCATGACACACTTCTAATGTAAAAGTTAGAGAAATGTACTTAAGTTTTTGGGGTCCCTCCCAGAGCTATTCATAGTGTGTGCCTTTAATGGGGCCAAACTAGGTAACTCCACAAGGGTATCTGACTGTAGCTCATATAACACCCAGTAGCTGGGCCTTATTGCCCTATGGCCTTTTTGATGACAGGCACTCAGCTGGTTCATTTGCTTCTGAATGATCACAGGGCATCCGTTTTTCTCTGGTATGCCAAGGCTTGGAACTCTTCTTTGCCAACCTGTCTCAGGATCCCACTCATTCACCTCAGCAGGTTCGATGTGGGCAATAGTGCTGGTGCAGTTTTTCCTTTAACTTGAAAGAAAAATATTATTTTAACATTTCTCTAGATTCTAAAACTCTCATTCATCTGGGAAGGGTTCTTGGAAGCTGTGAAATGAAGGTGGCATCCCATAAGCTGGGGGTGTAGTTATGTGAGTACCTGGGAAGGTTCAGAATTGCACAGATGGATAGAAGAAGCAGCTAAGGGTGTCAAACAAAATAAGCACCAACTTGAGGGAGGTGGGGAATAAAAGATGACTACTTTTCATCCAGTTGATAGACCTGTTCAGGAGATTTTTAATTCTGGGAGAAGGTTTTCTACTTTTCCTGTCAAATATCACCAAGACTAAGTACTATCTTCTGGGTGCTGGCTGAGCTCAAGTCCTCTCTCTTTCCCTCAACCTCTTCCTCCTCCCACCCCATCCCCTTACATGCAGTTCTAGTACTGTTGGGAAATATGAGAGATCAGTAAGAAGAAAATGAGGGAGCAGCCTGAGGAGTCTGAACCTTGATGTATTCATGGCCTTTTCAGAAGAGGATATTTTCCTTTGAGGCTACACATCCTTGCCTCCAATGAGCTTTGGGCACATCAGACATTGTCTTTGCTACCTCAGAGATGAGAATTCTAATTTTCATTTATCTCTAAGCAGATGATGCTCAGATCTACTTATCCAGCTCTGAACTCCAGCCTCATATCTCTAATTGCCGAATGGACATCTTCATTTGGATGTCCTGTAGACATCTCAAACTCAACATATCTAGACCCTCTCTTTGGGACTTCCCTATCCTCATCAGAACATCTCCATCCTTCTAGGCACCTCGGCTTAAATCCTCAACACCATCCTCAGCTCCTCACTCTCACTCACATATCCCCGTACATCCTGTCCACTGCCAAACCTTATTGTTTCTGCCTCCACCACATTCACATGGAGCTGCCACCGTGGTGCTGGCCTCATAGCCAATCTATTGCAGTACCCTTCAGGTAAGTCTTGAATACTTGAGTCTCTCCTCATTCTAACTCATCTTCCACTCAACCGCCAAAATGATCTTCCTAAAGAATACATCTCACTATATACTGGTTTTGCCTTCTGGGGATAAATAGCATAAGTCTGATCTGCTCCCAGCTTTCCCTTTGTGTGTGGAAAGACTCAGTCAGACACCATTCTGTGTAGAAGAGTTTTGGCATTTTTATTAAATTGTAGCAGCAAGGTTTCCGAACAGGCCCCCCCCATTCAGCCACCCTCCTCCCTGCTTGCCCCTGAGTACCAGTGGCTAAACTTGTGGTCCTAAAACTAGATTGCCCAGTGGGAAGGATGGCAGGACCCATGTTCTGTTCTGGAGCTATAAGACAAATTGAGGCAATGGCCCTTTCTTCTGCATTATAAGTCATTCTTTCCAGCCAGAGCCCAGGAAGCCTCATTCTTCCAGTTCCCTGTAACCAGGGCTGATGGTTGAATGGCTCGACATCAGGCTTTTATTGTTTTCCTGTTCTTAATTAAAAATTTAAAAGCAGCAGGACTTGGAAATTCCCCTTTCTCTCTATTTCCACAAAATACAAAAAGACTCATGCTTATGGGAGAGTGTGCTCTTGGCAGCTGTGGATTTAGTAGTGTGGAGGATGGTAGAGAAGAATTCAAAGTAGAGGGGAGAATTCAGTTAGAGACTGAGACGACAATTTGGGCACAAGACGGCATGCCTATCTTGATGGTGGTGGGGTTTCCAATCCATGATGTCACTGATGTAGGGAACTTCTTAGTGCCTATCAGGAACTCTTCAGAAATTTAGAGATTTCCTGGAACCCTGAGAGATAAGTGACTTGTTTAAGGTCATCTAGCCCCTGTGTTCAAGGCCAGTTCTGATCCAATTTATTAATGGAGATTGGGTACCTTGAAGAACTACTCTCTTTTCCCACAATTTGTCTGTGGCAGGTTTTGGTATATTCCAGCTTTTTTGGGGGGAGGGGGGAAGGTAGAGGAGGAGGCAATTTCCTCATTAACATGCAAAGGGGAGCCAACTGGTATACTACCATCTAAATCAGAGATTCTTAACCTTTTTTGTGTCAAGGATACTTTTAGCTGTCTGGTGAGTTCTGTGGACCCTCTCAAAGAATAAGGATTCCTTACCTAAGGTCATAATTGAAGGAAATTCTAAATTTCAGTTGGAGGTTAGTGAAACTAAAGATGTAATTTTTTTTCTCCACCCAAGGTCACAGACCAAGTGAAATCTGTCTAAAGACTCTTTAGGGGCCCTGGGTTACTAATGGATGGCACAGCAGCGATGTTAAGGAGAGGCAGAGTATCTGAAGAATCAGAGAGGTGCCTGGAGATTTTGTTGATTCTACACCATGCATTGAGCATCCCTTCTCTGGAGTTGAGGGCTTCCGGATGAGGAAGGGAAAGTCCTCCTTGGCTATATATGAATTTATTACCATTGGGGGGAGGTGAGAGGGCTAGGTGTTTTTCCCCCAGCTAAGAGCTAATTAAGGGACTAAGAGGAGAGAGGTGGCCATCTTGTTCAAGAGATTTGCAAGAAGAAAAGTATCCAGAAGTAAAACTAGTCTAGACAACTTCCAGTCAAAGTCTTCAATTTCCTAAGGCTTTTGGGATTTCTTTTTTGGGAGTTATCAAAATTTCAAAAAAAAAAAAATGGAAGTAGAAGGAAAACAAGGCCCATGATCTGCTTTTAGAAAGGCTGTTTACTCTCAAAGCCCAGGCCTGCCGTTGACATGCCACCTCCTCGGTAAGAAGACCAGCTGCTGAGGAGGTTGGGTGTCTGCTTGAATAGGCTAAGTTCAACTGCAGCAAAGCATTTTTTATGCATAACTACCCTGAGTCAGGCTCAGACCTGTCAGCAGGTGGCTGGGTTTCTGAAGCCTGACTTTTCATGGTGGCTTGGCCTTCTTTTTAAAGGAGCTGGGAGGGTTGCCTTTTCTTGGCCTTGGGGCAAGTCCACCAAGGGGCTCCAGGCCACGGTTCATCTCTGAGGGATTTCTCTAAAAAGCTTATGTACAGTGGGGCTGGATACATGTTGGCCCTGAGCTAAAAGCTCAGAAAAGACCTTGTTGTTCAAAATGAGCTTCCCTAGCTGGGTGCCCTGCTGTCTCCCTTGCCCACAGGCTAATTTATTCATGATGCCCACTATGTAGTCTTAGAGGTGGAGGAAGAAATGGCTCCTCTTTTCTGCAATACTCTGGGATTGGCTTAGCCATGGCCTTCCTGGCTTTCCATCAGTAGCTCTTCCTAGAGGTGTGATTTGCTAATGCCCATTGTTGCTCCAGGGCAGCGGCAGCCGCAGGTCCCCCTGGTAGGAAGGAGCTATCCAAGGCTTGAGAAGAACTGTCTTCTGTGTGG
Organism: Monodelphis domestica; assembly: GCF_027887165.1. Lineage (NCBI taxonomy): Eukaryota > Metazoa > Chordata > Mammalia > Didelphimorphia > Didelphidae > Monodelphis > Monodelphis domestica. Next base: position 224,743,026 of record NC_077229.1, read on the forward strand.
GACCTGGTGCTCTCCTCCAAGAGGTGCATCTCATGATTCGCAGCCCTCTGTTGCTGTTCTTTTAGCTCTGTGTAGGAACGAGAGAAGGTGTGGAAGATGGAGGTGACTGGAAAGGCCATCAGGAGGATGCCACTGAGGATACTGCTCAGAGCAACCACCTGCCCAGGGATGCTCCGGGGTACCATGTCTCCATAGCCCACAGTGGTCATGGAGATGACTGCCCACCAGTAGCTGGTAGGGATGCTGGTGAACTCTTTCCCAGCTCCTAGTTCACTCTCTGCCAGGTAAACCAATGGGGAGAAAAGGGCCATGGCCACACAGAGGAAGAGGAGAAGGAGGCCAAATTCACGAGTGCAGCGGCGCACAGTCAGCCCTAGGGTTTGGAGGCCCAGGGAATGACGGGCCAATCGCATGACATACAGGATGCGTAGAGCTCGAAGGAAACGCAGCACAAGTCCCACTCGCTCTAGGTATTTATTCCCAGTCCCACCTGGCTTGCTGTTTTGGGCAGAAGCCAGATCCACAATAAGAGAGATGTAGAAAGGCAAGATGGCCAGGATGTCAATGATGTTGAGTGGTGTCCGGAGGAAGGCGCACTTGCTCTCAGCCTGGATTGAGCGGAGGAGGAACTCGAAGGAGAACCAGGCCACGCAGACAGTCTCCAGCACAAAGAGGTTGTAGCACTTTGGGGAGCATTCACCCTGGGGAGGAGAGGGACAGAGAGTTGGCCTTGGAGAAGAAAAAAGAAGGCAGGAAGAGCAGGGAGATGAATACTGAATATAAGAGAACCCACTCTTCACTCTACACCACCCTCCCACCCTCACACATTTACATCCCGGTTCCTTCAGTCCTTAGTGGTATTCAAATCCAAGGGAACAGAGAAATGATGATTATGCCTTGCATTTACTCTGTAAGTTTCCTTGTTCCAATTAAAAGACCTGTGGCTAGCAGCATTGAGGGTGGTATGATGGCGGCAGGAGTCATCCTCAGAGTCAGGGAGACCTAGGTTCAATACCTGGACCACTGGGGTAGTCTCTTAGCCTTTTGGCGTCCCAGACAACTCTTCAAACTCAAAGTTGTTGAATGGGTATTGACCTACACAGATCTGGTATTCCCTTGGGAGACTCTCACTTTTCCTATGGGGTAATAAAATCAACTATCAAACTTGAACTAGGAAGTATGGGATAGACCAGGGACTTTGAAGGTCTCCATTTCCCTCCCCTGGACCACAGGTCTGATGGATACATTTAGCCATTATTCAGTGCCCGTTTATGTCATAGTCTCAGTAGTTGGGTTAAAATACAATTGTTATTGGAAAGATGACTCTTAGTCAAGACTGTGCTGTACTGCTTGGCTGTCAGTGTGCCACACTGAGAAACGTTATTTGTCAGTGGGCATATTTATGTACACTGCCTTTTCTTGAATATCCTTTCTAGATCCATTTTGGACTTCCTTATTTGGCATCCTGCCCACTTGAATAAAGCAGGGCACTCCCATGAAAAATGTCCTCTTCAGGCTGAGCTTGTTCCCACATTCAGGAACTAACCTCTTTTCTCTCTCTTTTCTCCATGTCCCACCATCCCTCCTTTCCCCCTTTCTCCTTCCCGCCCCCTACCTCTCTCCCTTTCTCCCTTCTACCTTCTCCCTCCCTCCCTCCCTTCCTTCCTTCCTTCCTCCCTCCCTTCCTTCTTCCCTCCCTCCCTCCCTCCCTCCCTCCTTCCTTCCTTCCTTCCTTCCTTCCTTCCTTCCTTCCTTCCTTCCTTCCTTCCTTCCTTCCTTCCTTCCTTCCTTCCTTCCTTCCTTCCTTCCTTCCTTCCTTCCTTCCTTCCTTCCTTCCTTCCTTCCTTCCTTCCTTCCTTCCTTCCTTCCTTCCTTCCTTCCCATTATATGTTCATGTGTATTGATTCTATATGCATGCATATTATGTGCATGCATAATATATGTGCATGCCTGTATGCACACATCCCACATACATGCATGCAACATGTGTATATGTAGTATACAGTACATATTGTATGTGCACATGCGTTTATTACGTGTACATATACATTCACATTATATATGCAAACACACATGTAATGCACACTGTATGTGTGCATTTATACCATTTGTCTGCATTTTATGTGTGTATATAGGTGCACATTAGGTACACATAGTTATATGTGCATGTGTTATGTAGTTAGTCACATTATATATACATATAAATGCACACATTATGTATACATGGATACTATACGTGCATATGGTTGTATACATTGTGTATATATACTTCTTACATGTGTATATAGGTATATATGTTATACACATACATACCACATGTGTATGCCCTTATTTATACATGTGTGTACCTGTCTAATTGATATAATCACACATGTGTGTGATTATACACATTTCTTATAGAATGTAAGTTTCTTGAGGGCAGAGTCTGCTTTTGATTAAAGAAAATCCTTAGACCAAGCCAAGTGCCTTGCTTTGCTGCTTGATATTAGTCTGTACCCCAAATAGGGGGCACGTATATCCAAGAGACACTATGTGCCATACTAGCCAAATTCCTTCAAAGTCAGTACACTTGGATGCTAGCTTCACTTCCCATATACACGCTGTAATCTTCGACAAATCACTTAGCCTCTCAGTAGAAGATCATTGCAACTCTACAGTGTGGTGGTGCTGTGGATAAAGAGCTGGACCTGGGGTTGAGAAAGACCCGAGTTCAAACTTCAGACATTAGCTCTAAGCAAGTTTCAGTTGCCTTATCTGTAAAATGAGGATAATAATATCACCTACCTCCAAGGAATATTTGGAGAATCAAATGAGGTAATATTTTAAAGTGTTTTGTAAATCTTAAAGTACTATATAAATGCTAGCTATGTAGTAGTAGTAGTAGAAGTAGTAGTAGTAGTAGAAGTAGTAGTAGTAGTAGTAGTAGTAGTAGTAGTAGTAGTAGTAGTAGTAGTAGTAGTAGAAGTAGAGCAGTTTTTTCTCTAGGACAGTGATGGCAAACCTTTTAGAGATGGAGTTCCAGGCCACAACCCAGCCCCCAGACTGAGAGTTATGCCCACCCCCACCCCCAGAGACAATGTGCTGTGCCCTTTAGCCCACACAGGGGAGGGAAGAAGCACTCCCATCGGGCTGCTGGGCAGAGGGGTAAGTGATGTGAGCAGCTTCACCTGAGTCTATCTGTATTTCTAATGATGAACTTTGGGAATGGGGATTAGGGGGTAGGGTAGCTACATGCCCACATTGAGTTCTCTGTGTGCCATCATTGGCACCTGTTCCATAGGTTCACCATGGCTGCTTTATTGGTTTCCTCACTAGGGAAATGACAGGTCTAGATTTAAAGAAAAAAAAATACAAACATAGGGCAGTGAAGTTCTCTTAGTAGCTACCTGATCCTGGGCAAGTCACTTAACCCTAATTGCCTAGCCCTTACCATCTTCTGCTTTAGAACTGATATTGTAAAAATGGAGATTTGCACCCCAAACTTCAATCCCCAGAAGTACTTGGTACTTCCCAGAATTCCCTATAATCTCACCTGAGTCCTCACCTGAGTGCAAGAACAGAATTCTTATTTAAAGGGCTCTCTGCCTCCCAAGAGGCCTCTTCTTCCACTAAGCACATGCATCTCTCTACCTGGCATACAAGATGTAGCGTAAGTGGTTGTGAATGGGCTATTCAGCCCTACGCACGTGCTTTCTTATTTTGTATTTTCTTATTTCCTTGATTTCTAATAATCTTAATAAACCTCATAAAAATATAATACCTTTTATTACAAGAGACTAAATTAACCATTACAGTTAATGGCGACCACAAAGGGATGAGAGAAAAACTCTCAATTAAAAAAAAAAGATAGCCTAGATAAATTTCTTTTAAGCCACGTTTCTCCAAGGCTTTTCAGAAAAACGTCTTGATCAGCTTGCTTGAGCCTGCTTGCCTCGATCCTGCCTGCAGCCATCTGCTCCTCCTAAGATCGCTCTCCGGCTTAAGCTCAGGCCCTGCGGACCAGCTCCTGCTGCCTACTTCTGGACCCAGGTAGCTCTCCTGATCCTGACCCACCTGAACCCAGCCCAGCTGATCTCCAGCCTCTAAACCAGACCCAATTTCTTCAGGATCACAAACCAGCTGGTAAAAACAGGGGTGTTTTTTCTTTAGGCTACAATTAGCCTCCACATAGACTGGGGGCAGGGGATCACAGGTGGGGAGAATGAAGAGAAGGAAGAGGCTTTTCCAAACAGGAACTTACAAGCATGGCTGCTTTAAAAGGATATCTTTTGACTGCATTGATTCTTTTACTTAGCTCACCTGGGATTCAGGAGAGAATTCCAACTCCCTGCAATTCTTTAGCCCAATTTGAGATTCCTAAAACCCATCTGCATTGTGGGGAGGGAGCTCAGGGGCTCAGTGAATTGAGAGTCAGGCCTAGAGACGGGAGGTCTGGGTTAAAATCTGGCCTCGGACACTTCCTGGCTGTGTGACCCTGGGCAAGTCACTTAACCCCCATTGCCTAGCCCTTACCAATCTTCTGCCTTCTGACAATAGGCATCTAAATGGATAATTAAAAAACAACAACAATGAACTTTAAAGAGACTGGAGGTTATATGTTTTAAGGCTTTTCAGAAGCCAATGTTTTATAAAAATCTCTGTATTTTATTGTATTTTACTGATTGTTTCATTTAAGATTTAATTTTGTTGGTTTTAAGTTCATATATAACTGCATTCAATTCTATTCTGTTACACTAAATTATTTTAATGAACTGGGTTTTAACTACTGTTATATTCTGTTGCTTTCCCCCTGTAACTATACTGAATAAATATTATTGAGTAAGCCCATATAAAAATACCTTTTCTATTTTTGACTTTGTAAATTGTCACATAGAGGATAGATGGATTCCATCAGAACAATTGTATAACAACCTTTGTAAAATTTAATGAGCTAAATATCTCAAATTGATTTTAAGGGGTCTTTAAACATGATTTTTAGAATTTTTTTTAACAATCTCTGGTCATTTTGCCTGCCCCTAACAGGAGGTAAGGTCCATTTTAGTAGCTGTAGTGAAATGTAATTATAATCCCCACCTCCCACATTTATAAAAATGTGAATGGATGGGACAACAGTCTCATACCAATGGAGCTAGGAAGTTAATCCCAGGGCATTGTACCCCTAGAAGACTCCCAAAAGAGAAGCATCTCTCATTTATAACTCTTCAGCTCACTTTACCCAACAACAACAGTACAGAGTTTTTTTTCTAGACTTCTCTGCCACATTTTTGTAATGATATCTAGATTTCTTGATGATGTTCTAAACCCAAAATCAGTTTTACTTTGTTTAAAAATATGTTTGCCAAGATTGAAAGATTTGCTAAATCTGTAAAAATTGTGACAAATATCCATCAGTCCATAGGCTTTTAAAAATGCCATACAGCAACTTATGTGAAATATGATAGTGGGTTTGTTTGTTATTATAGTTAATTGGGCTATTGAGAATTTTGGGGATATTGATACCCACATATTTGTAATACTGTTCTTTATTAAAAAAACTGTTACCTTGTAAAATTCATTTGCTTGTACTCACAGTGGATCATGGTCAGATATGAAGAGGAAATGGATCTCATTTTTGGTGAGAAAGCCTTGTATTCTATATTTTCTTAGCTGACACAGTGTGTCAATGATTATAAGCTATATTTTTGAATTTTAAAACTCTTTTATTATTATATTTTTCTTGCATGTGCAATATATGATTTCAGTCTTTTATTTTTTCTCTCCTTTTTATATTTGAAGCACATGTCACCAGTATTAATATTTTCTTTAACTTTTTTGATTTTGCAGTAATATAAGTTTTAAATACTTTTGCTATAATGTCAATACATACCCAAAGGCTTGAGACTATAAAAATGATGCCACTAATTGTTTAAAAAAATTATGGGGCTTTGCTTAATGATTCTGCCTGATTCCAGGACAAGATATACAAAAGAGCCATTTCATGGGGCCAAAGAAGCACAAAGCAAAACCTGAATTGTGCCAAAAGAGCACACAGGTCAACAAAGAAACCAATCCAGGAAGGATTGATGCACTTCTAAGCCAATATAAAGGACTTGAACCTAATGTGAAGACTCAAGGTTGCAACACTTAACATATGTTAAGACGTAGGCCTTCCTTGTATCCACCCTCTGCAAATACTTACAGACGAGCATCTCAAACTTGGCTCCTACCTGGCTCCTATAATCTAGTCCCTTTTCTGTCTTTCATAGTGTGGCAAACTTTCTGTAGTTACTGATTTGGTAAATGCTTACTTGCTTATATCATTTTAATTGGGCCCTGATTCAAGGACCCGTTATAGACTTATCTTTCCTTTACTTAGAATTTTTACACATAAGTCTTTGATAGTCTATATTTTCATCCAGAAATTATCTTTTTTTATTTGGATTTTTCTGATGTGTTTTTAATTTCTCTTGCCAATTGATTCATATACCTCATAACTCTGCCATGCATCCCTAAATGATCCCTGTATTTTTCAATCACCCTCTTCAAGGGGGGAATATAAAAATATTATTATTTTAAATTGCAAAGTTTAAATTCTTTTTGAGAAGAATTTTAGGTTAAGAAACATGCTACCTCTCCAAATCTAGAAACTGAACTGTTTGGAGAAGTCACCATGAAGATGCCTCCAGACCACAAGCTGGACGAGAAGATCAAGAATGAACTTACTGATTTTTTGTCAATGTGTCTAGCAATTATTGGTTTTGTTCTTTTTTCCTCTTATCCTCAAATTATTATAATCTTTAAGTTAATTATGTTTTCATGATCCTTTTGGGGAAACTGGTTTCCCAATACTGATCAATGGGGGATTGTAAAAATGGAGATTTGCACCCCAGACTTCAATCCCCAGAAGTACTTGGTACTTCCCAGAATTCCCTATAATCTCACCTGAGTCCTCACCTGAGTGCAAGAACAGAATTTTTATTTAAAGGGCTCTCTGCCTCCCAAGAGGCCTCTTCTTCCACTTCTAAGCACATGCGTCTCTCTACCTGGCATGCAAGATGCAGAGTAAGTGGCTATGAATGGGCTATTCAGCCCTAGGCATGTGCTTTCTTATTTTGTATTTTCTTATTTCCTTGATTTCTAATATTCTTAATAAACCTCATAAAAATATGATACCTTTTATTATAAGAGACTAAATTAACTGTTACAATACTTAGTATTGGTTCTAAGAAGGTATGGGTTTTAAAAAATGTACAAATACAATAAGTACACTTTGATTCTCTTGATCAAATAGATATTTGTAAAAAGCATTTTGCACATAGTATCTGGCACATAGCAGGTGTTATATAAATGCGTATTTACTCCTCTGCCTTTTGGAATAGTGATGGCTTTTGAGTTAAGCCCATGTTCCAGTTTCTGGCAGAGACCTCTGTCACTATATTCCCTTATGTACTTACACACATGACCATTTATGCCCACAGAATAAGAATCTATGGCCAGCCAATAGCTATTAATTTGTCGCTTTGTGAGGACTCAGGGAACTAATTCCATCTACTCGACTTTTCTTCAAATATTTCTTTGAAAAAAGGCCATCATCACCCATTGCTTGAGGGGATTTACATGTGTATTGAACATATCTGGGCTCTTTCTATTAACTTCAGCATTGTTAATGCACTGTCAAAATCCAATCTCCTACCCTCTATATAAATCATCATCTTTTCTTGCTTAATGTTAAATATCGTCCATATGCTTATTACCTTGCTTAGAGGGATGGAGCTTACGCCAGTCACCTGGTTATTAATACAGTTTGATTATGCAGCTTCTGATAGTGATACCATTCTCAGCAATGAATTCCTCTTCCTTAGCATTTACTTCCCTTCTTTTGCTCCCCAAATCTCTGGGCCAGTGAAGACATATGAGGCCTAGAATAGGGTTGCCCTTGTGCATAGGCTAATTTGACTGTTCTATGTCATGATCTAAGGAATGCTAAGAAGGATGGATGCCTGTTCCTTAAATCCATTTTTGTCTGCCCAACTGAAGTTCCTTAATTCATACCATTGTAGTAAATTCTAGCTGGAGAAGGCAGACAGTGGGAGGGAGGAGAGGATGGGAGTAAAGGTATCTATCACACTATTATTTCTTGCTGGCTCTTTAGTAGTGTGTTTGGATCCCCTTTCCTAGAAAGGTAGCTAACATTGGGGCTTTGAGGGAAAGATGTTGTAAGGATGAATATCTTAAGACCACATGTATTGGCTTAGAAACATTGGGCTTGGGTTGAGGACATTAGGAAAGAAAAGAAAGAGAATCATGGAATGCAGAGACAGCAGTGAAAGGACAATGAGTATAAATTTCACCTACTTCATGTCTTTTAATGCTAAGAAACTTAGTCTACCACCCTTTCTTCTTTTTTTCAAAGAATGCATTTCATGTAATAAATGTCATATTTATATCTGTCTGCACACTTGTGCTGGATATTTTATACATAGATAATATTCTTCATTTTTTTTTTGCTACACTACCACAACTCTATTATTTCTTTTTCCTGATGCAGAAAACAAGAAGACAACATAAATTACAATTTCTTTTTTTAAGCATGTATATAATGTATTTATGCAGTTGTTTTAATGAAAAAAGAAAAAAAGCTCATTGTAAATTTTTCTAGGAAATAGAAGAGTCTAGATCTAATGCCCGTATTTGTTATATTATCAAATAAATAGTTTTCTAGTTTTTAAAAAAGGCCAGCAATGCCTATTATAGTCCATGTGGATATTAGAAGTCAGTTAAAAGGGTTTTCTATTTAGCTTGACTTATTGAACACACTTCTAAGGACAGCTGGTCTTATCAGTTTCTACAAAATCCTCAGTGGTTCTAGTCTTAGATAAGTGAGTTAATTTGTATTAGAAATTAAAGGCCACTGGTCTTCCCCAATCCTAAAGCTTGCTGGTTTTAGTGTATAAGGTAATTTTTCAGATATTGGCAACTATGTGGTTCAACCTCTTCATTTTAGAGATACTAAAATTTAAGCCTAGGTATGTAAAATAATTTTTACAAGGCTATTCAGGTAGAATGTAGTAGAGCTGAGTGGGATTTGAACCAAGGTCCACTGATTCCAAATCTAATATTTGTTTTCCAGTATATCTTACTGTTTCCTGGTCCTCAAACTCATAATGTAGGGATTTACTATCAGTAGATCACATATGCCCTGTTGACCTCCATTTTTTCCCACCAGAACTTTGGGGTATAGAGGGGGAGATATGGGACTAGCAGAAATATTTTAGACCCAAACTATTTCCTAATATATGTGACTAAGAGATCTGAGCAGTTCTCAAAGTATTACAAACTAAAGCCAAATAGATGGAAGAATACTTCAGATCACTAATTAAAAAAAGAAATGCAGATCAAAACACTTATGAGATTTTACTTCATACCCAAACTGCAAAAGATGAAAATAATCATGTTGGAAGGGCTTTGGGAAGACAGGAACATTAATGTATTGTGGGACCTCTGAACTTGTCCAACCATTTTGGGAAGAAATTTGGAATTATTTAAAGAAAAATGTAAATGTCCATATCTTTTGACCTAGATTCCACTATTAGGCATATATCCCAAGATGGTAAATGACAGAAAGAAAGGCCCCATATATAGTAAAATATTTATAATAGCAAAGAATTAGAAAATATGTAAGTGCCCATCAATTGAGAAATATTTAAAGTTGTGGTGGATGAATGTAATGGAATATTACACTGTTGATGAATCAAAAAAGAATGAGAAGATTTTCATGAACTGATAGAAATTGGAATAAGCAGAACCATGAAAATAATAAAATAACTACAACAATATAAATGGAAATAACAGCAACAAAACAAGTGATACAGCCGCCTTCTTGTTCCTTGAACACAATGTTACATCTTTTGACTGGGCATTTTTCATGAACCATCTTCCATGCCTGCAACTATGTCCCTCCTTATCTCTGTCTCCTAGTTTCTCTGGCTTCTTTCAAGACTTAGCTGAAGTTCTACATTCTACAAGAAGCCTTTCCTCTGAGATTATCTCCAATTTATCCTCTATCTGAATCCTGTTAATAAATCGTTATTTGCATGTTATCTTTGCCATTAAATTGTGAGGTTCTTAAGAGTAGAGATTTTTTTTCTACTTTGTATCCAATGGTTGTCACATAGTAATCAATAAATGCTTGTGGACTTGGCTTGAAAGTGAATGCTGCAAAATTATTGCCAAGCTTGTCTCCTAAGAAGAAATATGAGAAGGTACTTTCCTCACTTCTTTGCAGAAGTGGAGAGTGTAGGACACTGAACATTATGGCAGACATTTCTGATATGCTGGTTAGTTTTGCAGAACAGGTTTAATTTTTTTTTTTAATGAGGGATGATTCTTGGAGAGGAGGAGGAAGGATATTTTTGGAGAATGTAGGTCATAAAAACAAAATATATGAATAAAATGTATTTTTTTAAAAGATGTGGAAGACAGATGTTTTTTATTGGTGAGCCAATCATTGACTATTTTTCTTCTGGGCATTCAGTTATACAATTGAAGTCTGAAGGGACCTTAGGTAATCGGTTCAAACTTTATTTTAATCTCTTGCCTAATGTACAAACGCTTCTATAATATCTCTGAAAGGTGGTCATCTCATCTCTGCTTGAATAATTTGAATGAGAAAAAATTTGCTGAATCATGAGGTAGCTCATTTCAATTTTAATTATTAGGAAGTTCTTTTCTAGTTTCAGCTCACATAACCAATAAGATGGATAATTTTTTCTGATCCCCATGATCTTTTAAATAAGATTTACAAGAAAAAATTAAACCAAGTGCAGCTGCTTCCACAGGATAAGACACCAAGAACTCTAACAGGTAACAGTTTGAAAAATGAATAGTCAGAGAAGGCTAAAATCCAATGCCTGACTCAGCAATCCCTCTCCCACCAGCCCTGATGTTCTACAAGAATCAGACCATGGGACCCATGTCTTAAGGATTCCTTCAGCAATTTTCTTGTTGATACCGTAGTTGCTATAAGTACAAAAGTCCCCCTGCCCTTACTCCAGAATACTGTTTCAAAATGCAATACTACTCAACTCTGTCCCCTCCTAACACACATGCCCTATGTAGAAGAAGCAGAGGTATAAGAAATTAGAAACTTACTCTGCTTGGGGCATCAAGTATATGCACTGTATTGCATTCATATACACTGCATCAGCCAAGGAACTAAGGAATACAGGTAACTAGAGGAGGGTGAACTGTGTGCATGTATGTGTAGACGTGTATGTGTGTGTATGTTGCCTCCACCAAGCTTGAAGGAAAGGGACTATGATCTTGCTGAAGCCAGTTCCATCCCCCAGAATTCACTTAGTGCAGAAACTGAAGTGGGTGAACCATGAATGAGCTAACATGGGAGGAGACTTTGTTAGTTTTCAAGGTCTAGCTCTCAGGAGATTCACATGATGTGAAAAAAAGATATAGAAAAGTGAAAAATAGGAGAATATAAGGGGAAAAAAGGCTGAAATCAAAGATTTTAGGAGTAAGAAAATGCAGTTAAAACCCTTGAGCATAAGCAGATAAATTAATAAGAAAGATATTGATCATAGAAGAGAAGATGGTCTCCAGGGCATCTAAATGAGTCCAAACATCTCTGAATAAATATTGTAATATGAAGGAAAATGAATCTACCTAAAGTAGATGACAGTCTGAATTCCCAAGTGAGCAGGAAGTTCCTGAATGATTTAAAAGAGAAATTAGAATCTTAAAAGCAGAATATGTGTTCTGAACAGCAAGAGCAATCAGCAGAATAAAAAACTTGAATCTATGGTAACAAGTCTTGTCAAAGAAATAAGGAAAAAAAGAACGATGGATTGAAAATGCAAATATATGTAGTATGGATTAATCTGGGAGAAAGAAAAAGCAATAATAGAAAATATCTATAAGTAAAGCAGGCTAATCTTGAAAACACAATATGAAGAGATAATTTAAGCATTAAAGATCTCCTAGAAGCTTGTGTCAAATAAGAAAACTGACCACAATGCAATAAATAATATAAGAAGACTACCTAGAAACAAAACAAAGTATCAGTTAAAAGAATTCACAGAAGAATTCACAGGAACAAAAAAACTATGCCACAAACTTCAGGATATATAATGTTTAAACTGAACAACTCTAGTGACAACAAATTCTGTAAGTGACCAGGAGAAATCTCTTCAAATATAATGCAAAGGATATGTGAAAAACAACATACTATTCTGCATCCAATGGAAACAGAACAAAGGAATGGAATAATGCATTCTGAATAAAGCTCATGCTGCAACCCAAGGTGACAAGCCCTGCAAACTTTAATCTAATTACATATGAAAAAAGATGAATTTTTAATAAGAGAAGCATTTTAAGCATTCCCAATATTACCCCAAATTGAGTAAATTTTTTGCTTTGCAAGAAGCCCAGACAATAGAAACATAAGAAAAGCAAATAAATTCAGCAACCAAGGAAGACACAAATAATGAGGGAAAAATTTCCCCAAAGGAAAAGGGGGGGGGGGGAATCTTGTAAGAAAAAGTTACCAGTGAAGTTAAATACAACCATAATAAAATAACTAGAGGAATAATTAAGAGAATTGATTCTAAAAGTACATAAGGTGATAAGAAAAGTGGAACTGAAATAGAAGTAATGGAGAAATAGGCCTGCTGCATCATGGACTAAACATCCCAATATACCATCTACAGACAAATCAATGTGTGTGCATGTGTATTTTATGGGATTAAACTATGAAAGGGGAGGGCACATAAAAGGGAAGAGAAGAGGAAGAAGACACAGGAGAATTTGTGATATCCTTTGAGCAAGTCATTAGTAAACAATGAAAAGATTCTTTGTCTCTCTGGAAGAAAAGAGCCTATAGGAAAATGGGTGGGATAACAAAGGGAGGAATTGAAAAGGGAGGGAAAAGGGGGAAATGGCAGGTTGGTGGTGAGCAAAATTCTAATAGGGGCAGGATACAATATTCTATTTCAAGAAGAATGAAAATTTATGAGAGCAATTGATATCCAAAAGATTGGAGGGAAATGAACTAAGAAAGGAGATTTCTTGACAAATGGGGGAAAAATAATCATAGGGAGGGTAGGTGATGGTAATGAATTGCACTATTAGCAATATAGGAAAATTCTACCAATGGTAATCTCTCTCTCCCTCTCTCATTGAGACTTCCAAGAATAAGTAGGAGAGAGTTATTCTACATCCACAGAGCAACTACATAGAAACCTTGGAAGAGGAAACTCAATTACCTTAGAAAACTTCAATTCCAGGAGGAATACAAAGACTAAAGAAAGACTATAATAATACATAGTATAATAACTGTTAATCAAAGAATTAAAAGTCTAGACTAGGTAAAGACTTAATGAAGAGAATGTGGGAGAAATAGTTTTTTTTAGAAAAAGCAGAAAAAGAAAAACAAAGCCTAAGAAAAGTTGAAGGGAAGGAGAGAAAGGATTTTATTTGGCTAGTTAAAAAGAGAGAGAGAGAGAGAGAGAGAGAGAGAGAGAGAGAGAGAGAGAGAGAGAGAGAATTACATAATCAGATAAAAGGAAGTTAGAAAAAACATGTTAAGTAAGATCAAAAGTAGGGAAAGAAGTGACAATTGAAAGAATACAGAATTGAAACTGTGGGAAAACCTTGGGGAATAGAGTTGCCTTAAAGTACAATGAGCAAAGATATCTGGAATGAGACAACTCTGTGAGACAACTCTTTTCACAGGCAATCAGATGCTTTAGTGGATAGAGAGCTGGGAAGACCTGATTCAAAACCAGCCACAGACACTTCCTAGCTGTGTGATCCTTGGCAAGACACTTAATTCTGTTTGCCTCACTTTCTTCATTTGTCAAAAGAGTTGGAGAAGGAAATGGCAAAGCACTCCAGTATCTTTGCCAAGAAAACCCCAAAGAGGGTCATGAAGAGTTGGACTCGACTGAACAAACAATTCTCTTCACAGAAGAAGTACAATAATCACAAAAAATTCTAATTAAGGAAATTCTTAGACTAAAATCTGTCTCATAACTTTTGCCCAGGTAGTCTTATTTTTATTTTCCATAGCTTCACAGAACAGACATAATCTCTTGTCCTTGAGCAAATTTCCAGAGCTCTAACCTGGTGGGACAACCAGCATTGAACTCCGAAGCACTAAAATTTAGAGGGAAATTACAGCATTTGTTTTCCTTCAGCAAAATAAAAATAACAGGCTAGCATGCAGATCATAAGATTATTATAGTTACATATTAAATATGTTACTAGTTAAAATAGGAAACTCCCTGATGGTAGGATTTTCAGGGACTCCCTGGTAGCTACATCCCAAGTGAACACCTCACTGGTCCCTTCCTACTTTGCCTCCTCTCTAAATAGCCAAAAAGTGTTTCAGGGTCTGTCTCCCTGCCATTGGGTATGTTCTAGGGTCAATCTTCCTTGCATTTACCCAACTAAATTTGTCTTAAATTGAGCTAAGAATACATTTAATTTGTCTTACATTTACATTTACTTCTGTCACTTGTACTTTGTGCAAAAATTGCTACTTATATCTCTTTTCCTTTAAATATTTCAAGATAGAAATCATGTCCCACAAAGCTTCTCATCATCAGCTGATCCTGTCACATGCTGTGACAGCTATCTGGTGCAAATCATTATTGATATATGATCTGATGTCTATCCACCTTTACAGAAAGGAAGAGAAAGAATGCTGCTCCTCCAGCAGCCTTGCTAGGGAGAGGGGCAGGCAGGATCCAGAAATGCCAACTCAGAAATTGTCTACAAGAAGGAGAACCATCCTATAATTTTATCTATCTGCCACCCCTCAAATTATGGCTGAGGGCTCCTGACTACCTGTCTAATCAAAAGTTTGCATCATCTCTCCGTCTCCCTTTCTCCCCCCACACACTTCCCTTAAGGTGCTCTTTCAATGTGTCTCTGCAACCAGCTGAAGGAAATCCCTTAAAGCTTAGCATTCTCTCAGCTAATCAGGAGCCATGCCTGCCTTGGTGTGTTTGGCATGTCTCCTAAGGCTTCTCTTCCTCCATCTCACTTGAGGGGAAGTGGATGTTACATACAAAAGACCAAGGGCAATTTTCCAGTCATGTGGCTGAGTGTGCACAATAGTATACCAAGTGGAAAGGGCACAGAACTTGAAGTCAGGAAATCTGGGTTCCTATTTTTCCTTTGACACATTTTCCTCAACTTGTAAAATGGAGATATTATCTGGTGATGCTGATAAGATGTTGTAAGGTGTTTTATAAACCTTTAAAGCATCATAAAGAATTACAGAACACCAGAATTAGAATTGGCAGAAACCTTGGCAGTCATCCACCCTAACCATTAAATAAATGTGTTAGCAACTCATAATTCAGGCTCTACACTGGTTGGAGTTGGCTTTATAGGGGAGGGGAGGGGGTGAAGTGATTAAGATGGTCTGAAGTATTTGGGGTTAGGAGGTTTCTTAGAGACCATTTCGCTGAACCTTTCTTCTTACAAATGACAAAACTGAGGAGTTTGGTGACTTGCCCAATGTCACACAGGTAATAGTTGAGCTAGAATTTGAACTCAGGTCTTCTGACTCCATATCCAGCACTCTTTCTTATAACATCTAAACTACTTTCCAAAAGAATTTTTTGCTACTGTAACTACTCAGTTTGGCTAAATTGTAAGCTTATGACTTAAATAACAGAATGTATAACAGAGGGATCAAAGGCATTTCAGGCTAAACAGGAAGGTAGGGAGCCATAAATCAAGAGAAAAAATAGAGCAAGGCTCTTGGCTAGAAGCAGATCATAATGCAGAGCAACCAAATTGAGGATCAGCTGAATTAACTGCCTGATCAGAAGTAAATACCACCAAGAAGATAAGGAAAGACCCTGAAGCCATAAAAGAGAAAAGGCAAAAGATAACTTCAGCTAAGTGTTGCATTTGATAGAGTGCCAGGTCGGGAGTCAGAAAGATTCTTTTTCCTGAGTTCAAATTTGGCTTCAGACATTTATTAGCTGTATGACCCTGGGCAAATCTTAAAAAACTTAACCCTGTTTGCCTCAGTTTCTTCTCTTGTACAATGATCTGGAGAAGGAATTGGCAAACTATTCCAGTATTTCTGCCAAGAAAATCTTAAATGGGGTCACAGAGTTGGACACAAGTGAAAAATGACTGAACAACAGCAACAAACTCTAAATGGCCACTTCTTTAAGGCTTGCTAAATAGACATAAATTCTGTGTGTCTCTCCAAGTACCCTATTTCAGACAATGGAGACCCTGGCTCCACTCTCTATCTGCTAATATATTGCTTTAGAAGCCACTGCTACTCTTCCCTGACTCCCTGCAATTCTGCTAGAGGAAGCTTTCTATCACTCATGATCTGGGCCCAAGGTAGAGCTCCCTCAGCTACCAGATCCTCATTTCTCATGCACTGGACTTCTTGAAGTGATTTCAAAGAATCAGGCCTCTTACATCAAGCCCAATTTCCCCTTTCTCCCTGGAGTTTGAGAGGAGACTGATACCTCTTATAAGGCTTTTGAATTCCATTTAAAGTAGAGGATGTCCCCATCCTATGAGTTAGCAAACTCCTATCTCTTCTGAACGAACAAAAATCTGCCCCTTTGACAGAAATGGGCAAGTCTGGAAGAGAGGAGGGTTTCTGGGAAAAGTCAATGAGCTCAGTGTTAGGTTCATTGAGTTTGAGGTGTTTCCAGGCTATCCAGTTTGAAATGTCCAACTGGCAACCAGTGATGTGGGACAGAAGCTCAGGGAATAGATTGGGGAAGGTATAGAAGCATTATTTAGTAGTGCATAAAGCCATTTATTCAGAGATGATAGTTAAATTGATGTGAGCTGATAAGACTATCCAATGAGAGATAGATAGAGGGAAAAGAGAAGAAGATCTAGGGCAGAACTCTGGAGGGCATCTACAGTAAGAGTGTCATGATGATGAGTCATCAAAGGAAATTCAGGAGTGGTCACAGGGATAGGAGGAAAATGAAGAGGGAGCAGTATGAAAATCCAGAGAAGAGAGAGTGAGTATCCAGGAGGAAGGCAGTCAATAGTATCAAATACAACAACAGGTTGAGAAGGATGGGCACTGAGAGAAGAGCATCAAATCTGGCAATTAAGAGATCATTGGGAGAGAAAGCCAGATGGCCTAGAGATGGGAGGGAGGTCCTGGGTTCAAATATGACCTCAGATACTTCCTAGCTGTGTGACCCTGGGCAAGTCACTTAAGCCCAACTACCTAGCCCTTTTAGTTCTTCTGCCTTGGAACTGATACTAAGTAGTGATTCTAAAGCAGAAGGTAATGGTTTAAAAAAAAGACATCATTGGTGATTTGGGGGAGAGCAATTTCACTTCCGTGATGAGATCAAAAGATAGATTGATTTTAAGCATTCCCATAAAACCCCAAATTGAGCAAATTATTTATTGATTCTAAAATGGAAGGTAAGGGTTATGAAAAAAATGAAGCTTAAACACCAACTTTTGCATGAATCCTTTTTGGTCTTGGCTTCTTTTAAGACCCAACCCATATTATACAAGAATCTTCCAACCTCTCTTCATTCTAGTGCTGCCTTTCTCTTACTTTTTTTCCTATCTGTCTTGTATATAGTTTGTATTTATTTATATACTTGTTATTGACCCCATTAGATTTGTGATCTCCTTAAGGACAGGAATAGTCTTTTGTTTTTTTTCGTTGGTATCACACAATAATTAGCACAGGGACAGGCACATAGTAGGCTTGATAAATACTTTATTGACTGATGCTCCAAACTGCTAGTGTCCTACTTCCCAAGCTAACTTGCACTTATTTATTTTGTATTTATTCATTTTATATATATATGTGTGTGTGTGTATGTGTGTGTATACATATATATATACATATATGTACTGCATGTAGTTTGTTTAATGTACATGTCTCTCCCTATGAGTAGGGACTGCTTCATTCTTCATTACAACTGTTCCAAAAGTCTTAGTACAGTTTTATTCTTTAATAACTTAAACTATTTTAAGCTAGCCTCAAGATTGGTTTCTCTGCCTCAAGAATCTTTCCGTGTTCCAATTTCTCCTCCACTCAGCTACCAAAGTGATACTAAAGAGCAAGTCTCACAATGTCCAACTAGGCTTAAGATTTTGAGAAAATGAAAAATTCTCAGAGATTGGCTTCTGGGTAAGAAAATCAATTTATTGATTAGGCTAGCATTTACCAAATAAACTAATTTTCCAGTGATCAAAGACCTTGAAGTCCCCTTGTATAGATCCATAAATAGACAATTTAGGGAGCTCATTATTCAGCCCCTTCCTTGGCCATCCCAAGACATCTCTAATTGGTGAGTAGCCAATGAGGGGGTGATCCATCAAAACTCTCAACTCCTCCCCATTCCCTGGTGGATGACAGTTAGCCACATACTCAGTTCTATGCCCCCAGTGTGAAGGTAAGAGAACTATTTCTGCCTGATCAAGATTGATCCCTGCAATGATGATTAAAAAAAAAAATTAAACCTTTACCTTCCATCTTAGAATCAATACTATGTATTGGTTCCAAGATAGAAGATGGGTAAGGACTAGGTAATTGGGGTTAAGTGACTTTCCCAGAGTCACACAGTTAGGAAGTATTTGAGGCCACATTTGAACCCAGGACTTCCCCAGGTCTGACTCTTATCCATTGAACCATCTAGCTGCCTGCTTGCAATGATTCTTAAGGAGAGGTTGAAGGACTCATTTTTCCTATATGTAGGCACATCTGACATAAGCTGATTCTGTTTACTGAGTAAAGCAGCTCTCACAATCCCCCCCATTATCTTGCTTTTGTATTTATTCTACAATGGTAGAAATACTTTAGGTAAGAAAGGAAGGAGTAATAGAGGCTGAAGGACTGATCTGAGTTTCAAAACCCAAATATAGAAATAATTTAGCATATTAAAAATAAATCCTCTCACTATTAAAGCTTAAAACTGCACTAAGACTTTTAGTACATCCTGTATTTGTATTCTAAGAAACTAGCACTACTCCTGGCACAGAGTAGGCACTAAACAAATGATTACCAATGGATTGAGACCACTCTGCTCTTATCCATGTATTACGCATCAGTCACATATGGCTCTGTTCCCCTTTTACCTTGAACCCCCTGGGAAACCATTTTGACATTAATAGTCCAGCCTTTATGCCCTCTTGGAAATTTGGAATCCTCTGAAAATACAACATTCATGACTGTCCTCTAGTACTAGGTACATCTTTTTCTCATGCCCCCTACTATTTTAGACTGAGAGAAGAATAGACATACTCCTCTCGTAGTGCCTAGCACATAGTAGGTACAAGATAAATACTTGCACTTCAGTTAGTCAACTATAGAGGTAGCAATGTCAGAGGATAAAATGCAAATTTTAGGTGAGATGTTATTGGCTACTGATTGGCTATAGAGGGATACAGAGATAGCAATATGGAGAGAATATGGAGTCAAGGATGATATGGAGGTTGCAAGCCTGTGTGACTGGAAGGGTGATGGTACTCTTGACAATAAGAGGGAAGTTATGAAAAGAAGAACTTTTTTGGGGGGAATATAAGCCTAATTTGGAAATGTTGAGTATAAAATTTCTGTGGGATTTCTAGTCCAAGATGTATCTAGTGGGACGAGACCAGAGACCAGGAGAGTAAGCTTCAGACTCAGTAAGTAAATCTGAGCATCATCTGCAGATAATTCAATCCATGGAGTTGATGAGACTGTCAAGGCAAATAGCTTAGCAGAAGAGAACAGAGCCCTGGAGAACAAAGAAGGCATGATTTGGATGAAGATCCAACAAAGAACATTAAGAAGAGGTGGTCAGACAGTCAGACAGGGAAGGGGAGTACTAGGATAGTAGTGACCTAAAAACCTGGAGAAGAGAGTCTCAAGGAGAAGAGGGTGATCAGGGTGACAGAGGCTGCAAGGAAGTTATGGGGGATAAGGACAAGAAAAGACTTTAAGATTTGGCATTTATGAGTCAATCATGTCTTTGGAGAGAGCAATTTCCATTGAATGATGAGGTCAGATACTAGACTAAAAAGAGTTGAGAGTGACTGGAGAGGAATTAAAGCATCACTTTCTCAGAGAGGGAGCCATGAAAGGGAAGAGAAGCATGGGATGGCAGCTAGCAGAGATGGATTGAGAGGTGCTTTTTTGAGGATGTGGAGATATGAGTATATTTCAGACAGTAGGAAAAGCCAGCAGACAGGGAGAGACTGGAGATACATGAGAGAGTGAGGATAACAGAGGGTGCAATCTGCTGGAGAAGACAGAATGGAATGAGATCACTTGAGCATAAAGAGTGGTTTGCCTTGGCAAGGAGAAAGATGACCTCTTCATGTAAGACAAGAGTAAGGGATGAAATACTAGTGGGCTGAAGTCTCCTTGGAACCAAAACATGATATTGGTTCTAAGATAGAAGGTAAAGGTTTAGAAAGAAAAGTATGTAAGTCAGAAAATGCACTAAGCACTGAGAATACAAATAAAAAAGCTAAAAAATAAAAAGCAATCCTGGCCTTATGGAACTTCCATTCTAAAGGGGGGAACAACTCATAAAAGGTAATTGAAAAGTCTGGTAAGGGCTAGGATTTGAAGAAGGGCGAGAGAGAGGAAAAAAGCTGTAGGGAAATGGCCTCAATTTTTTCATAAAATATGAAGCTAAGTTCTCAGCTGAGAGTCATGGGAGTTTCATGAGAGATGAAAAGGTTTGGCAAAACCAAAAGTGGTTAATAGGATAGTGAATTGATTAGGATGGCATAAAAGAATTGCCTTGCTGTAGTGAGAGCCGAATTCAGATTATGTAACATAAAATTCATAGTGGGCCCAGTCAGTACAATATTATGATTTTTCTCTAGCTCAATTGAGCAGCAGCGGAATAGGAGCCAGGGCAGAAGATGGTGGAAGTAATCCAAGACTGGGGTTTGGCAAGGTCTGATAGGTAATAAGGAGGTGAGGGACTTCAGAAGCAATAGGTCTGACCATGGTCCTTTCATCTCTTCTTGTGGACTCCATCACAAATCACGTCCTCATCATGATCTCCAATCACGTATCAATCCATTTTTACTTGGTTTTCTAGCCCCATCACCCCTGATCTTACTTTCTTCTTTTCTCAATCTTGATTCTGTAATTAACCAGTCCAACTATATACCTGCTTTCATTCACAAATCCTTTGTTCTCATGTTTTGCCAAAATGTCCTAGGTTACCCCCATTGATCTGTTTTCTCTGTTCCTACTCACATACCAGTGAATCATGCTGGAGGAATTAACATTTGGTTCATTATAAATATATGTTTTCTAAGATAGATTTTAGATAAGATATCTAGGATCTCACTGATGCTTAAATTGTTTATAATCCCTCCTCTACGACAATCTTTCATATCACCTCCTACCTGATTCCTCCAAATAGAGGACCTCATTTCATACATTAACCGAGAACACAGAGATTGTCTATCCTAAGCTTTCCCATCCCACACTTTTCAATTACCTTTTATGGGTTGCTTCCCACCTTTAGAATGGAAGCATCATAAAGGCAAGGACTGCTTTTTACTTTTCAGCTTGTATTTGTATTTCCAGTATTTAGTGAACTTCCTGGTGTAAAAAGTACTTTCCTTTTTAAACCCTTACTTTCCATCTTAGAATCAATATTGTATATTGGTTCCAAGGCAGAAGAGTGGTAAGGGCTAGGCAATGGGGGCTAAGTGACTTGCCCAGGGTCACACAGAATTTTCTGAGGTCATATTTGAACCCAGGAACTCTAGTCTTTAGATCTGACTCTCTATCCACTTAACCATCTTGCTGCCCCACCCATTCATTTTCCAGACAGCTTCTCCAGTGACATCTTTAAAGCTCAGGCTGATATCACTCAGTAATCTTCTGTGGCTCCCTATACAAAATCCCCAATTCAGCACTTAAAGGCCTTCGAAATCTGGTACCAGCCTATTTTTGCCAGCTTCATATAGATTACTCTTCTTCATATTCTCTGCATCCTAACCAACTTGGTGTACTTTCTGCCTTGATGCTGGATCTCCTCCTTTGATATTTCTATGCAAATCATCTCTCTGGGCTAGTATGTACTACTTCCTAATCTATGTCTCTAGAATCCCTAGTATCCTTTGAGAATCACCTCCTGCATTGATTTCCTACAGAAAACCCTTCCTGATTGCCCTTTTAAGTGCTTTCCCTCCTGAAAGTTTCCCCCCCCCCAGAAATATTTTATTGCTGCATTCAACAAACTTGTGTATCACAGCACAAATAACCAATTACAGTTTAAGAAACTCTCTAGTGGTAATACTGAGAAAATATTAATGTACATAAAATGATACAAAACTATGTATTTAATTACTAGAACATTTCTAAGGAACTAAAAAGATTGCCGACTATCATTCATCTGTCTAGATGTTGTATCTCCCCTGCCTCCTTGAAGAATATGATTTCTTTCAAGGTATGGCCAATTTTTTGTTTGTTTTTGGTGCCTAATACAGTGCCTTGCATACAGAAGGTGCTTAACAAATGCTTACTGGCTTGGATAGGATAGATGTTTCAGGTAAAGTGGGGCACAACTACCATTGGCAATGGTACATTTTGCAGCTGCAAAATTCTTTCCTCAGAAGGAATGATTTTCATTTTGTACAGGAAGCTTATACAAAACGAGGACCAAGGCAACAGATGAGGACAATTTCTATAATACCTGAAAAAGGAAAGGGCAATTCCTGTCCACCAGGTCAAGTGACATGACATTACCATATCTTTTTGACTTCTACAACCTGTAATACTCGTGGCAGCTGCATCCTATTTATAAGTATGAGCCCTCCAGGAGCCAAGCTGTATGCTCCTACCAGGGCACAGCTGAGAACAGAGAAGGAATAAAAACTGGGCTTCTGAGTAGCCAGAATAGATCTCACACAGCTCATGCAGAACAACTCATGCATTCTATAGAGAGACAGAGAGAAAGGGGTGGGGGTGGGGGTGGAGGAAGAAGGGGGAGGTGGGGAGAGACAAGAGGGGTAAGGGAGGGTGAAAGGGGGGGAGGAAAGAGTCTTTTCAGGTCTTCAATAAGGCTTAATGGATTATTTTATTTTATACACAACTCTAACAAGCATGGTTGTCTAATTCCAAACGAAGATCAAAAGTTGCAAATTAGAAAGGAGAAGCGGTGCTGCTGTAAGCTGCCATACTGAAAAAATTAAGAAATAATAGATGAGGGACTCATCAGGGAGAAAAACCATGAAAATAAGGCACAGCAGGCTGGGAGCCTTTTATGTAAAGGTAGCCATCTCCAGGATAGCTCAGCAGGTTCTGATGTTATCACTCAATTACAGGACAAAACAATATTAGAGGTTTCAGGCCCTCAGAGGTAGGTGCCATTGAAACCCATGATCTCATAAGTCTGTACAGAAATATAGAAATAATGGGCAACAAACTGGGTAAACAAGAGACTCTTCAATAATGAGGTAATGATGCTAATTAGTATCACTGAGATTTATAACAAGAATTTGAGCTACAGAATAGTATGTCTTAATCAAAAAGAGCAGAAACAGAGGCGAGGGAAAAGATAGGGTAAATCTGTACATTAAGAAGATACATTAATGCGAGAAAATCCAGAACTAGAGAGGGAGGGAACATTGTGGAAAATATTTGGGTAAAGGTAAATAGAAGTAGAAACAGAAGCAATATTTCAATCAAAGCATACTATAATCAACCTGGACAGAAGGAAGAAACAGATAGAGTTCAAGTAACAAATCCCAGAAGCACAAGATGATAGTAATGGAGGATTTTAATTATTCAAAGATCTATTTGAGTTCTCTGCCTAAAAGAGCACAGCTGATAAATTCTTGGCTTGATTTAATTTAATTCTTCAAAAGTTGGAGGAAATGAGAAGGGAAACTGCTACTTTGGAATTGATTCTGACCAATGGGGAGGAAGCAGCTGAACTTGACATGATAGGAACCTTGGGAAGAAGTGATCACTTCATTTTGAATGTTGTAATAAGAAGGAGAGGAAAGCTAGGTAGAGTCTGACATGAACCTTAAATTTTAGGAAAACAAGTTTCAAAGAATTCAGAAAAAAGATGGAACCAAAGGCAGATTATGGAAGATGACTATAAAAGACAGCAACGATACCACAAAGAGATAAAAGAAACAGGAACATAACCCATATGTACACAAATATTTATAATACCTCTTTTCTGTGATAGTAAAAAAAATTGGAAACTAAAGGGGAGCCTATGTATTGGCTTAAGGCTGAACAAATTATTGTATATGAGTGAAATGGAATGCTACTGTGTCATAAAAAATGATGAAGGGGCAGCTGGGTGGCTCAGTGGATTGAGTGTCAGGCCTAGAGACAGGAGGTCCTAGGTTTAAATCTGGCCTCAGACACTTCCTAGCTGTGTGACCCTGGGCAAGTCACTTGACCCCCATTGCCTAGCCCTTACCACTCTTCTGCCTTAGAACCAATACACAGTATTGATTCTAAGATGGAAGGTAAGGGTTTTAAAAAAAAGAAATGATGAAGGGGATTATTTTAGAGAAACCCAGAACACTTGTGTGAGCTAATGCAGAGTGAAGGGAACAGAACCAAGAAAACAATTTAGATGATGACAGTATTGTAAAAACAAAAAATTAAGAGTTTAGAACCTTGATCAACACTATGACCAATCATGATTCCAGAGGATCCAAAATGCTTGCAAAGCTTCTCACCTCCTAAGAGATTGGTGATGGACTCATGATACAGATTATCTATCCATTCATCTATTATCTATCATCCATCCATCCATCCATCCACCTATTCATTTATCCATCCATCCATTCATCCATTTAAGTTTACAAGGCCAGTGTGGGGATTTGTTTTGCTTGACTATATTAAAGGCTTTTCCTTTTCCTTTTTTTCCCAGTGGGGAGATGTGGCAGAGAGAGCAAAGAGATTTCTGTTGAGTGAAAAAATAAGCATCAAGAAATGAAAGTGATACAAAAAAAATCAATAAAAACTTTTTTTTTTCTAAAAAGCAAGCAATGGTCCCTAAGAAAAGTGTCAGGGGCATAGGCTGTCCCCATGAGTTTTGAGCAATAGAGAGTGATGCAAAATTGGAGAATTTTGAATGGTTGTTGAGGTCTCTCTAAAGAAGTGAATGTCATTCTGGATCTCAGTTTTTAGTCCAGAAAGTGGAAAGTGAAAACAACTTGGCCTGAGAACTTTCTCTTGGAAACACCAGCATTTTCAAAGATCTCTTCAAAACACCAGCATGATCAAAGATCAAGCATCATCACCAGCTCTAGAGGCTAAATTCTGTATTTGGAAAATTCTATATGTGTATGTTCTTTGTTTTGATTCAACAATAC
Organism: Monodelphis domestica; assembly: GCF_027887165.1. Taxonomy (NCBI): domain Eukaryota; kingdom Metazoa; phylum Chordata; class Mammalia; order Didelphimorphia; family Didelphidae; genus Monodelphis; species Monodelphis domestica. The sequence continues at coordinate 224,768,346 of NC_077229.1, forward strand.
CACTGAAATCCTTTAGTTGGAATTTTCCATGGTATGCAAATGAAAAGATATTTGAAGACACAGGGCATATACACCCCCACATACCCTTACCCTATATTAAGAGAAACTAGAGCCTTCACTGTCAATCTGGATCACACTCATTATTGAGGGGTCTTCAGTGGGAGGAGATTGTGTGGCTTACATGAAGACTTAGACCAGACAAAATAGTTGATGGATTGGAACAGGTTGGAACAATGGGGCAGGAGTATTCAAGTACAAGTGGTAAATGCTGCCCATACTTTCTACAATGGTCCAACAATACAAATTCCTGAAGCATTGCATTTGCACTGCTTTCTCTCCATCAATAAAGTGACTTTTTACATATTTTGTATTTACTTCTTTGTGTCCATGATGTATCACCCCCAACAGAATGACTGGGGTTTTTTATAACCTCAATGAAACAGCCTCTTACTGGCTATTACTATGTGCTTTGAACCAAGTAAGCACTTAAAACATTTTAGTCATATTATAATGAAAATCTAGTAAAGAGAGAATTCCACAATAAAAGGATGAGCAAGACTTTTAAATATAAACCACAGGTACTAAGGAAAAAGAAAAAAAATAAATACCTTTGTTAAGATTATCATTGAAATAACTGACGAAATGAACCTGACATCCTAGGTCTTCCAGCTCAGGGAACCCTCTGGTCTTATCCAATTGCCATAAATGACAAAATTGAGACTACTAAAATGTATTACTACAGAATTCCTCCCACCATCTATTTTACCAATGAAAAAAATGGAAGCCTAGAGAGCTTAAGTGATTTATCCATGGCCAAAAAGGTAATAAGTGGCAGAGTGAGAATTTGAACTCATATCTTTGGCTCCAAATCCAACATTTCCTACTTTAACACACTGCCTTTGACCTCAGAATGCTGAGAGAAGTGGAAATATAATAAAAGTACACAGAGGACCCATAAAGAAGAAGGAAGAGTTGAGACAGAGAACTTAGTCTCCCAGGAAAAGATCTCTAGATATCTATTCCTACATTCTATCTAACAATTAGAGTAATCTGTATTTTAAAAACCTTTTGACTCTTCTTCCTGGAAGCAACAGCTTTTTGAAAATAGGAACTGATTTTGTATAGTAGTTAAAAAGTCACACTTGTTGGTATAGAGTCAAAATTGGGGCTTTACCATTAAAGGACCAAGATGGAAATTACAAGCCTACATTCAATGATTGCTTTCTTATTGCCAATGTAAACTATTAGAATGCAGGGGAACTATCACAGATCTGGCAAATGATGTGGAATTTCTAGTAAAGGTAATCCTGTTTGCTAATTTCTGATGCTGATATTTAGGTTCATAGAATCAATGCCCATGGCACAACATTAGCAGGGTTGCATATTGTTTTGGTCCCCCCTTTAAGAACCTTCTGCAAACATTATTCCTGCTTCCACGACAACAGAAGTACTCTTTCTTTTACATCAAACTGATTTTAAGGTCTTTAACATTCTCAGGGAATGTGATTTTGTTGGGAAAAACCAGCAAGGTGCCAATGATTTGGCATTTATTTTGATGCTGTAACATTTGGTGCATATAGGTTTAGTATTGATAATGCTTAGTTATCGATGGCACTTTTAAACCTAATGTAGTTTCCCTATTTATTTCTTTTCATTAGATCTATTTTAGCTTTAACTTTGCCTGAGGTCATTATTGCTACCCCTTCTTATTTTTTTCAGCTGAAGAATAATATATTCTATATCCTTTATTTTTCCAACCCTTTATTTTTATTTTATGGGTATATTTCATATTTTTAACCTTTACCTTCTGTCCCAGTATCAATTCTAAGATAGAAGAGTATCAAGGGCTAGGTAATCAGGGTTAAGTGACTGGCATAGGGTCACATAGCTAGGAAGTATCTGAGACCAGATTTGAACCCAGGTCTTCCTGATTCTAGGCTTTATACTCTATTCATTGTGCTACCTAGTTGCCTCATGTCTCACTTTTAAATGTGTTCTGGTAAGCAATATATTATTGTATTTGGTTTTTGATCCATTCTGCTATCCATTTCCATTTTATGGGTGAATTCATCCCATTCACATTCAAAGTTATATTTATTAGTTGGGTATTTCCTTCCTTTCTCTTTTTCCTATTTTTTTCCTTCTCTTTTTTTAGTTCTCCTCCTCCTCCTCCTTCTCCTCAGAAGTCCAATTTTTGCCTAACCACTATTTCCCTAATCTCTACCCCTTCTAAGAGTTCTTCCTTTATTTTATTTTCCTGCCATTTCAAATCAACTTTTTAATGATCCTTCCTTTGTTTCCTCTCCTTGCCTTCCTAGTGTTCTCAATCTATTTGCTCTTCTAAGGCATTGTGTTTTATTTGGGATTCCTTTCCAAAACAGCTTTTCTATCAGAGATCTGTGATTACCAAAACCTTCATTCCTAGAGACTTCATAACTGGCAGTAAACTTGTACCTGCCATTGTGAGTACTGCCAAAGTAATTTTGAAAATGATCAGAGAGGTTGAGAATCTCTCAGATATTTCTCAGGTTATATAAGACTTAATATAATAGGTGAGTATAAAGAATGACTTGGGTTTGAAGTGTCTACATAGTCTGGGGGAGCATTCCCATTGGCCCTGGTCCCAAGAGACATTTGAAAGGCCAATGGGAATACTCTCTAAAGGAATGGCAGCAAAATGGACCCCTATGTATCCCTATCCCTAACATCAAACTTCTCTAACAGATGACTAAGCAAGAATAATACACTTTTTTCTATGAAAAAATATAGTGCCAGAAGTGATAAAGCTCATATGAGCTAAGCTTGGCATTGAAATTCTAAGGAAAACAAAACAGACTATTTAACTATATTATAGAAAAGAAGTGAGAACTCCTGGGAAAATAAAAACAGATGACAGAAAGAAGGCAGAAATTTCTAACTCTTCCTTTCTTACTGTTTTCTTTGCTAAGGTGAATGGTCTTCAGACTAGAAATTTTAGAATATAAATAGCTAGCAGGGAGTTGAACCTAAGGATATATGAGGAGATATTCAGTGAAACCCCACTTAGTTCCAGGCATTGGGCCCATCTTTGTGATGTGAACTTAATGAGAAGAAATTCAATGGAGTTAAATTACATTTTAGGATTCTGAGATAGGTGATGGCTATATCTACTGAGCCACTTTCATTGGTACCTAAAAGACTATGGAGAACAGAGCTTAAGAAAGGCAAATATTGTGATCTTTAAAGAAAAGGAAACAGGAAAACCTTTAAGCTTTAAGAGTTTGGTTTTGTTTTTTGGCAAAATTTTGTAATGCATTATTAAAAGGACTACTCTTAAGTACTTAGAAAGGGAAGCTGTGATCATTAACAGCTAGACTAATCCCAGTTCCTTTTGCAATGGGGCAACCAGAAGGCTAGACCAGAAAAATATTTTAAGATGGTGTGCTGAAATGTCTTTTTTTTTTCTCTTTAAGCTCTTATCTTCTGTCTTAGAATTTATACTAAGTATCCTTCCAAGGTGGAAGAGAACTTCTTATCTCTAAGCCTGGTCCTCTATCCACTGAGCTTCTAGTTGCCCCCAAAATTTCAAAAAAGTCTTTTCCAATTTTTTTCCCCTGCTATGCTTTTGGCTAAGATTGAGTGAGGTAACCAAGATAAGAAATACTGGGCCTACGGGTAAGTGAGTTGATGTCATTTTGGAGTGATGTTGCCTGTGGAGTACCTCAGGGATCTGTCTTTGACCTGATAGTGTTCAGCATATTTTTTTTTATCAATCATTTGGTTAAAAGCATTAACAGCACACTCATCAAATTTGCATTTATTAAGTGGCTAAGGGAGATAGCTAATGTACTAAACAATAGGATCAGGATTCTAAAATATCTTGACAGACTAGATGATGAAGTGAACCTAATGAGAAGAAATTCAATGAAGTTAAATGTACTTCATATATTTGGATAATGGGCAACAAGGGAAGCTAGGTGGAACAAGGAATTCCAGGAGTTCCAGGACTGGGGTCAGGAAGAATTCATCTTTGTGAATTCAAATCTGGCCTCAGACACTTCCTAGCTGTGTGACCCTGAGGAAGTTGCTTAACCCTGTTTGCCTTCGTTTCCTCATCTGTAAAATGAGATGAAGAAAATGGCAGAAGGCAGCTAGGTGACTCAGTGGATTGAGAGTCAGGACTAGAGATGGGAAGAACTGGGTTCAAATCTGGATTCAGACATTTCCTAGCTATGTGAACCTGGGCAAGTCGCTTAACCTCTATTCCCTAATCCTTAATGCTCTTCTGCCTTAGAACCAGTATGCAGTATTGATTTTAAGATGGAAAAAAGTAATTTTTTTTTAAAGAAGGAAATGGCAAACTACTTCAGCATCTTTGCCAAGAAAACTCCAAATTGGAGTCACCAAGAGATGGATATGACAAAAAATGACTAAACAACAACAAAATACTTGGGTTAAAAAAGGCCATCATTATTCATGTTTCAATATGAGTGAGCAATATGATATGGCAGAGGGGAAAGATGATACAATCTTAGACTTCCTGGAAAATAGAGCAGAGAAAGGGAGATGATGATCCTTCTGTATTCTCCCCAGGCCAGCGCACCTAAGCACAATGTCTTAGGAAAGACAAGAAGGATGAGGAAGAACCTGCCTAGATGAAGGTGACTGAGCAACTGGAGGACTTGACATATGAAGACCATTTGAAGGAACTATGCATGTTTGACAGTCAGTGAAGCATTTACTAAGAGAATATTATGTGCTGGTCCTGATGTTAAACACGAGGGAGAGAAACAAAGGCAAGAGATTGCTCCTGTCTTCAAGGAACACACAGTTAAGTAGGATGAGAAGGATTATCAGGGATATGATAACTGTTTTCAAGAATTTAAAGGATGGAGAAGAGGGATTGAATTTGTTGTGGTTGGTCCCAGAGGGTAAAACTTGGAGTAAGTGATGGAAGCTGCAAAGAAGTAGATTTAGTGCGATGTCAGCAAGAACTTCCAAATTAGGGCTTCCAAAAGTGGATGAGACATGCCATTGGATAGTGGGTTCCCCCAAGGAGGGAGAACTTCAGGCAGAGGTTGAATGACTTCTCTCTAGGGATATTTTAGGAAAGCATTCCTGTTCAGGTATATGTTGGACTTACTGGCTTCTGAGGTCCTTTCCAAATCTCTGTGTAATTCTATGCCCGAGACTATAATATGCTCCATATGTGAAATTTAAGGCAACAAGGAAAAGCAAGATACATATCATACAAAATGGTCCAAATTAATTGGGGGTGCAAAAAAGTAAGCTGTTGGACATCCAGAAACCCCTGGACTTTAGAATCTCAGAGAGCAGAGAAAGCACTGAAGGCAGAAGAGGAACTTCCTCCCCTGTCCCATGTAGTGGGATAGGGGATAAAGGAATCACTATGCTACACACAGAGAGGGAAATATTGATAATATAACAACAACAATAATAGCATTAACAGAGCTCAATAAGGTTTGCAAAGAGCTTTAAAATACTATTTCATTTTATCCTCACAATAGCCCTGGGAGGTAGGGGCTATCATCATTTCTCCCATTTTATAGATGAAGCAACTGAGGCAGATAGAGGTTAAGGGACTTAGGGTCACACAGTTATTAAGTGTCTGGAGTGGGATTTTAACTCACATCTTCCTGCCTCTGGATCTAGCTCTTTATCTACTGTGCGATCTAGCTACTTCTAGGTAAACGAATGGCCACTGTTCAAAAACCATCACAAATTTCTTCCTGATCACATACAGTTAATTTAGTAAATGGAACTCAAGGAAGCTTTCTAGTCAAATACAATCAAAGAAAGATACCCTCATCGCCGAGTGGCAGTGACTTTGGAACAGTTCAGAGTGGGATCAATACCAATCATGATTCTAAAAGAGACTGATGTACATGGATTAAAAAGTCATAAACCTGTGCCAAAGTATACATATTTATATTTATACCATATGTGTGTTCTGTCTTGAATTTATAAAAACCAACTATGGAGGCTAATCAAAGTGAATCATTTCTCTATCTTTTAGCCTAATGACATTATCTTGATATATCTTAACTTGACATGGTTGACCTACTTGACTCAGCTACTCACCAATTTGGATCTGAAGCAAATTTTGCCTTAATTCATCTTGCCTATCCTGCACAGGGTACCCTCTCCTCCTTTTATTCTGTTTATACAAAAATATATATTATATCATACACTGTTTTGGATGTTGGAAATACAAAGGTGAAAAATGAGATAATCTTTGCCCTTAAGGACTTTGCATACTACTTGGCAGGGGGGTATGTGGGAGAACATCATGTATACAACACAAATGATGTGCACACATACACACACACATAGATACAGTGCATGATAAACCTGAAGGGTAAAGGGAACTGTTAAAGTATTTTTTCTTGAATGTTATTGATATTGAGAGTTTTAATTAAATTCTATGATTATAAATGCCACTTGTAGGACTGAGCATTTTAACATAAATTCAGTTTATTAATATGTGAACTGATTTCTTGTCTATGAGAGACTCCAAGTTATTTTTGGTAGTTTGATAGATTTTTGCTGATCCATCCACTATTTTTTGTGGTCAGTCTTGTGACTAGTGGCAGGCATTTGTAACCAGAAAACTAGAGTTAAAAATGTAGTCTTTGGCTATCAAAAAGTTCAGGGTAGGAATTAAAATTTGACTCTTGCACCATATTCTCCTCCTAGGGTTTAGGGCTGAAAAGAACCCTAGAGATGGTCTATTCCATTCTTCTTACTTTTCAGTGGGGAAACTGAGGATCCAGAACAGTTAAGTGATTTTTTTCAAAGACAAAAATCTATTAAGTTTGACTTTGGGTCACCCACCCATCCATCCATCCATCCATCCATCCATCCATCCATCCATCCATCCATCCATCCATCAATCCATTCATCCATCCATCCCTCTTTCACTATACCATATTGTCCTTCTTGAGTTGACTTTTTCCCTCTTTGCTCTACATTTTAGTGTCAGTTGTTACTATTTGGGTTGTCAGTTTTTCATTACACACTCAGAGACTGGTTATCTTGTGAACTGACTTTTCAGGTCCCTGATAAAACAATGTATATGTTTCTGGTCACTCTTTGACCTTTTTTACTCCATCCTCTGGGTGATTTTTCTCTTGGGGGCAGTAAGATAATGATGAAGAGAAGAATACCTTTAAATAATTTGTATGAATCTCTGCTAACTCTATATAGGGATTGGGGTAGAGAGTGTTGAACCTGATAACTATTTATTGAGTGACCTTATTCACTTTGCTTCTGTGAGGCAAATGAATTAAGTGGCAAATGAAGGTATTAATAGTGTCACTTACTTGGTGAATAATCCAAAAGTTCTTAAGATCTAAAAATTGGAAGGGACCATAACAATCTCAAAATTGGGTCGTTTGGGATCCATTTCCCACATTTTACAGATGAAGAGGTTTTGGCAGCATCAACAACACTAGCTTCTGAATATATATTTGTTGTACTTTTCAGTTTGAGAGAGCTCACCTCTTTGACAATCTCTTAAATACCCTATAGTATTTTTCTGAGAATAAAAAGTAAGTTTGTGCATCCACAGAGAAATATTTGCCCAAAGATTTAGCATTTCCAATCCATAGCCTCTCTCTCTAGTGATGACAGCTCAGGAAAAAGAAAGGAAGAAAAAGCCGTTTGAATTAGCAGTGCTAGCCTATAAAGCCAGATTCAAATGACTGTATTTCATAGGCTTTTCAAATTTCTCTTGTCAGGGAGCCAATAGCAGTCGTTTTCAACTCAAGAAACTCATGTTGTGCCAGTGTAACAACTGAAAAAAAATATAGAAAGAAACCAATGTCCCTAAAGTTCAGTCTCACTACATTTCTCTGTTACAGCTGGTTGCTTTTGAAATTGTTAAGTATTTTCAGTGCCAAGTAGTAAATGTAGAAGAAGAATAATAATGAAAATCCTAAACCCAAGATTTGTCTATGTTTGATCTCAAGAGTTTACTGCTGTGCTGGAATCCTGCCATCCCACTGAGTGTATTTGATTTCTTCATTTCCTTTTTTCTCCCTACTTTCATCTCTAGGTGACAAATATATGGCACAATTTCAGTTTTGCTCCTGGACCTAAAATGCTTGACTAGATAGGACCTAATCTGTTGATTTTCATAATAACTTTGTAATAAAAAATATATTGGGAAGGGATGAGGAATAGTGAGGTCCTGCCATGCCCAATGTGCATTAGTCATTAGGAACATTTTTTAAGGGTCTATTGCATATAGTAATGACTTTATGACTGTTTGTGTACTTAATGAATGAATAAAATTGTATTTCTGGTCAGCACTAATAAATCACAGGTTTTTGTGCTCCTTTCTAATCACCAGCCACACATGGTGATATCCTTGATGCCGCTTCTAACTTGAGCAAAAAGAGGCTGCTCCCTTACATCCAGTTAAGGACTGATAGAGTATATATAACAAAGGCTTTAAAAACCACTTATTTATTACCCCTTGTTTCACTGTGTGGCATCATTTCTAGATACTAACTTGGTGAGAGAGGTTCTTTTTGAAGCTTAATTACAAATTCCCATAGAGCAGCAAATATCCTAGGCTCACGGGATATGTGCTGTTTCTCCTTTCATTTGTTTTATTGCTGGCTTAAGAGAACTGAACACACCTCACTTCTCAGTAGCTCAGACGAAGGAGGAATAGCTGCCCTGAAAACCAAATTTCTCCCTCTCAACATGCTTTTGAAAACAAAGTGACCCAAAGTGGAGGGTGCATTTCAACAGCACTGCCATTTCAAACTGGAAAAGAAAAAGGAGCCAGATATGAGTGTATTTTTTTAATTTAAAAATTAATTTATTTAGTTAACTTAGGACATTATTCCTTGGTTACAATAATCACATTATTTCCCTCCCTCCCCTCCACCCACCTTTCCCGCAGCTGATCCAATTTCATTGGATATTACTTGTGTCCTTGATCAGAACCTATTTCCATGTTGTTGTTTACACTAGAATATTCATTTAGAGTCTATGTCCCCAGCCATATCCCCTTGACCCATGTATTCAAGCAGTTGTTTTTCTTCTGTGTTTTTACTCCCACAATGTTTCCTCTGAATGTGGATAGTGGTTTTTCTTGTAGATCCCCCTGAGTTGTTGCCACTAATGGAGAAGTCCATTACATTCGATTGTACCACAGTGTATCAGTCTCTGTGTACAATGTTTTCCTGGTTCTGCTCCTCTCACTCTGCATCAATTCCTGGAGGTTTTTCCAGTTCCCATAGAATTCCTCTACTTTATTATTCCTTTGAGCACAATAGTATTCCATCACCAACAGATACCACAATTTGTTCAGCCATTCCCCAATTGAAGGGCATCCCCTCATTTTCCAGGTTTTTGCCACCACAAAAAGTGCAGCTATGAATATTCTTGTACAAGTCTTTTTCCTTATTATCTCTTTGGGGTTCAAACCCAGCAGTGCTATGGCTGGATCAAAGGGCAGAAAGTCTTTTAGCGCCCTTTGGGCATAGTTCCAAATTGCCCTCCAGAATGGTTAGATCAACTCACAACTCCACCAGCAGTGCATTAATGTCCCAACTTTGCCACATCTCATCCAGCATTCATTACTTTCTGTTGCTGTCATGCTAGCCAATCTGCTAGGTGTGAAGTGATACCTCGGAGTTGTTTTGATTTGCATTTCTCTGATTATAAGAGATTTAGAACACTTTTTCATGTGCTTATTAATAGTTTTGATTTCTTTAACTGAAAATTCCCTATTCAAGTCCCTTGCTCATTTATCAAGTGGAGAATGGCTTGATTTTTTTGTACAATTGGTTTAGTTCTTTATAAATTTGAGTAATTAGACCTTTGTCAGAGGTTTTTGTAATGAAGATTGTTTTCCAATTTGTTGCTTTCCTTCTAATTTTGGATGCATTAGTTTTGTTTGTACAAAACCTTTTTAATTTGATATAATCAAAATTATTGATTTTACATTTTGTGATTTTTCTAGCTCTTGCTTGGTTTTAAAGTCTTTCCTTTTCCAAAGATCTGACATGTATACTATTCTGTGTTCACCTAATTTGCTTATAGTGTCCTTCTTTATATTCAGGTCATTCACCCACTCTGAGTTTATCTTGGTGTAGGATATGAGCACATTTTAAAAGAGAAAAACCTGATAAAATCAAATATTTCAGCTCTAAGAGCAAAAATAAAGGCAATTAATTGTGAAAAAAGTGCCCATGAACCTCTAGCATTCGCTTTTTTTCTAATACCATATAAACTGAATATTATGAGGGTTTCTGTTCCCTCTAGGATAGTGTTGGCAAATATTTTTTAGTTGGAGTACCCAGAAGGAAAATTCAAGCTGTCTGTGAGCCTTCCTCCTCCCCCATTATCCAAGAAAGTGGAGGGAGAATGTGTTTGCTTTGGGTGACTGGAAAAAGGGGCAAGGCATGCAAAAAATGTCCTCAGGTGTTGGGAAGAGGGGGAATGGAGCAGCTCCCCAAGTGCTGGCTGGGCACATATGCCAATACTTCGCCAACACTGTAACAGGATATATAACTCACATAGCCTCAAAGATAGCCATTCCTTGGCTTAGAATTAATGGAAGGTCCAAAAAGGAAGGAACTTTAGAGATCTCTGTAAAGAAAACATCTAGCCAGACAAATAATCAGAAAGGCTAATCTCAGCTGTTTTCTTTCTATGCCACTTCTTCTGAGGAGGTTCAGCAGTAGGAGGAAAGGTAGATCTATTATAAACATGCTCGCCATCCACTTTTTAATAAGTTTTTATTTCAACCTCAATAGCAATAGAAGCCAGAACAACATCAGGGCAGGCTGAGGCTTAGCTCTAGAGTCATATCTGGTACCCAAGACAAGTGTCACAAAATTTGTCCTTGGCAAGCGGCATTAAAAGCTTCTTCAATTATTAAGGTTAATCCATCAGTAAGGGGCAGAGACCTTGGGACACAACAATTTCTGAAGGGTAGAGACTTCAGGTTACTACTCCCCTGGGGTGGTAGTGGTGGGGAGAAGATGGAGACCTTACAGAGAACTTGGGGGAGGGGATGGCAAATGGAGAGGGCAAAGGAAACTGGCCATCTGGTAGCTTCTTGTTTTATTTCCTTCTTGCTATCTCACTGCTACTTGTTTCTCTCTACTGAAGGAGTATAAGGGCTATTGGTGCCCTATAAATTTCAGCCTCTCTCTGCAAAGTCCTTATCACCTAGCCCAAGTTATAGCTCTGAAGATAAGAATATTCAAATCTTGTGAAATATATCTTTCTGGTTGGTTCATAAAATGTTAGAGATGGCATGGACCCTTAGAGATTATCAATAGTACTTTAACACTTGCCTTTTCCAAATAAATCATTCTAAAAATAACAACATTTACATAGCATTTTTGTTATGCCAGGCAATGTGCTAAGCATTTTACAGTTAGTATCTCCTTTTATCCTCACAGTAATTCTTGGGGATAGGTGCTACTCTTAGTCCTATTTTTTATAGAGGAGGAGACTGAGGTAATCAGAGGTTAAATGACTTGTCCAGGGTTACACAACTAGTAAGGTACCCAAGGTTGGATTTGAATTTAGGTCTTTCAGCAGCTAGGTAAAGTAGATAAAGTGCTGGACCTGGAATCAGGAAGGATGTGAGTTCAAAATCTAGCCTCAGACACTTTCCAGCTCTGTGATCCTAGGCAAGTCACTTAACTCTGTTTGCCTCAATTTTCTTATCTGTAAAATGAACTGGATAGGGAGATGGCAAACCACATTAGGATCTTAGCCAAGAAAACCCCAAAAGAGGTCACAAAGAGTCAGACTTGACTGAAATGACTGTGCAACAATTTTTTGTCTCCAGGCCCAGCCCTATATCCACTGTATCACCTCAGTATTAGCTATTTGGTTGGAAGGAAGGCAAATCTGTTACAGGAGTTGCAAGTCCTGGGTTTGAATCCCCAGTTCTGCTCCTTGCTACCTATGTGATCCTGGACAAATCACCTCACCTTTCTTGGTCTCAGCTTCTTTGTTGATAAAATGTACTTCTTACCACATGTATCTACCTTGAAGATCACACAAGAGAAGAGATGTAAAGACAATTAGTAAGGTCTAAAGCACCATATAAATGTCAGCTGCTATTATTAATAGAGACCCTGCTTCTGTTCCAGTGTCAGTTTTATGCTGATGTATGGCAGAAGATGAGAGTTAATTAATTGATAACATCAGTAATGTAACTTTATCTGTAAAAAATGGAAGCAGCAGAGGCGAATTGGCTGGGTGTGATGGTCATATGTACCTTCTTTGTTTGTGGATAGGCCATTATTTGGATACGCACAAGCTCTTTTCTGCATAAGTATTATCTTTGTTCAACTCAAGCTCATCATGATTAAAACAGAACTCATCATTTTTCCGTATCTTTTCCCAACCTTCTCCTTGCATAAACTTTCCTATTTCTGTTGAAGGACTGTAAACCTCAAAATTTCTCAGATTTATGAATGTTAGGGGTTTCCCGCATTGGGGAATCTTCTACTTAAAAAAATTCCCTAGCAGATAGTGAGAATTCTACTTGAATGTGAGGGCTCCTTGCCTTGGGAATATCCCTACTCCACCCTACTTAGGACTGCTTTAGGACAGAGAGCTCCTTGAGAACAATGAAAGTGCTTTGATCCATGCTTATGGAAGGGACAGGAAGTTCTTTGAGTCATGACTATTTTAGAATTGATACAATGGGATACTAAGTACCTATAAAGGTGGGGCAACTTGTAAACTACTTAAACCTAAAAGGGTGATAACTTATTCAGAGGTTTTTATCTTAATGAAATTTGTTGACACAGCAGCATTTTTTTCTGACTTACTAAAGAGATTAAAACTACTCAGCTGTGAATTCAAAATGGGCGGTCCTTTAGAAACATCTACAGTGATTGGTAGATGTAAGGACTTAGGGGAGGTGACAGAGAAGATTTTGCCCTTAAAAATAAGAGCTCAGGGAAGAGCTGGAAAGTCATTCTGAAACATTCAGATTGGAGAAACTCATTCTGAGGAGGCTGATTCTGAAACATTCAGATGGAGGAAGGAGCTGGTGAAAGCAGCTGAGATGCTGCTGGCCTGGTGTCATTAGAAATCCTTACTTAGACAGATCTTATGGTGAGTTATAAAAAACTGACTGATTTCTCTTTTAAGACTCAGGTCTAGGCCATATTGGCTTTGAGGCCCTTCATACTTATTCCTTTCTTACTCTCTCACTCTCTCTCTTTCTTTGATTACTCATTGTATTGTTAATTAAAATCTCTATAAAACCCAATTGACTTGGGTATTTGAATAATTGGGAATATTTCCCTGGCGACCACCTTATATTTGATTTTAAAACCCAAGACACTGTAGTGAAACATAATTCTGCGGTCAAATTTACTCACCCTCTCTTATATCTATCACAATTTATATCTTCCACTATTTTAATCACTACAGTTTAAGACCTCAACCATTTTAAATCTCACAGGACCCACCATTCTTCCAGTGTCCTGGGTTTATATCCACATTATTCTTGCTTTCTTGAACTCTCTCACCCCACATATCCAATCGATTGCCAAATCTTGTCCTTTATATTTCCACAATATCTTCTGCATCCAAACCTCGATTAACATGCCACCAATTTGGTTCAGTCTCTTATCACCTCTTAACTGGATGATTTCAATGACCTCTTAGTTGGTTTTCTTGTGTCAAATTTCTTTCTGCTTAAATCCATCTTCAACATAACTGCCAAACTTTCCTCACCTATAGATCTAACGGTACCACTCCCTTGTTGAATAAATACAGTGTCTCCTCATTGCCTCTAAGATAAAATATAGACTTCGTTGGCTCTGAAAGCCTTGTGTAATTTGACTCCAAACTATCTTTCTAGTTATACTATATGTTATTCCTCTTCCTGAATTCTATAGTACAGCCAGATTGTCCTTCTTGCTGTGCCTCACATATGGCACCTCACTGACTTTGTACCTACTGAACTCTGTGCCTGGGATGCATTCTCTGGGTCCCACAGATTCCTGAATTTCCAGCAAGATACAGCTCAGTGTTGGGGGCAGCTAGGTGAGGCTCAGTGGATTGAGAGTGATTGATAAGATGGAAGGTAAGGGTTTAAAAAAATGCAGCTCAATACTATCTTCTATTGACTTTTTTTACAAAAAATATTATTCCATGTTTACATGGTTCATTTTCCTTCCCTCCCTTCTTCCCTTCCCCCCTCCCAGAGCCAACAAGCAATCCCACTAGGTTGAACAAATGCTATCATTTGATACCCATTTCCATATTATTCATTTTTACCTTAGAGTAATCTTTTAAAGCCCAAACCCCAAATCATATGGCCACATATACAAGTGATAAGTGATATACTGACTTTCTTTCCAGATCCCTCCAAATGCTAGTACCTTCCCTAAGTTGTATTTAACTGCCTTACTTTTTTTTTTGTATTTGTTCTTAATATATTCTTTTTGTATATACCTAGATATGTGCCTGTTGTTGCTTTCATTTCAGTGTGAGCTCCTAGAAAGCAGGGATTGTTTTATTTTTTGTCTTTGCATCTCTAGTATCTAGCACAGTGTTTGGCACTTAGCAGATCATTAATAAATGCTTATTGGGGGGCAGCTGAGTGGCTCATTGAATAGAGATCCAGCCCTGGAGATGGGAGGTCCTGGGTTCAATTCTGCCCTCAGACACTTCCTAGTTGTATGACCCTGGGCAAGTCACTTAACCCCCATTTCCTAGCCCTTACTGTTCCTCTGCCTTAGAATTAATACTTAGTATTGATTCTAAGACAGAAGGTTAGGTTTTTTTTTTTTTAATGCTAGTTGGTCAGTTGATCTTCAGATTGGCTTTCCTCCTACTGTTTAAAATTTTAATTGCTAAAATATCTGATCTTTCTTATATGTAACCAGGAGACATGACCCTGTCAAGAGCTGAGCCCTTGGGGAGAGATAAAAGATCTAAAAGGTACATGGCTGAAACATAAGTGAAGGCTCATTCAAAAGGTTCTTTGTCTAAATTCACTGGTTTCCAGCGAGACTATAAAAATCAAGTTCTCTAGGCAAGGTACTGTACAGATCCATATCTGCAATGCCACATGGGGAAGGATAGGCAGGCATAGTGAAAAAAACCATGAATCTAGATGCAGAAGTCTTGCATTCAAATTCTAATTTTGATACTTGGTGTTTGAATTTGGGAAAATTGGATCTTGGAATTCAGGGAACGCTTTTAAAGGAATAATATGGCTGTAACAAATTTCATAGGCCATAGAATCAGAGTTGAAAGACTTTAGAGAAGGATCCATGATTTATTTCATCAGTGTAGCTACTCTCATTAGGGACATCATCTGTTTACACCTTGGTAGAGGGTTTCATGAATTGCTGTGAATAAAATACAAATCATCACTTGGTGGCCAGCTTTTTGATGACTGGCTTCTCTGAATTTTCACTGCTAGAATCATATGTAAAGTCACCAAGAACCTGGAATCACTCTACAACATGAGGAAGCAATAGGAAAAGATTTTAGGGAAGGCATCTAGTCTTAGAGTTCATAGAAGAATTGACTTTCAGAGTTTGGAAGAATCTTCAATATCAACCCAGTAAGGAGAAAACCAAGCCTTGGAGAGACTAATGCTTTCCCAACTCACACAATAAATTAGTGACTCAATTATTTCTAGATATGTTTCCCTCTAGAAATTAGCTCATATTTACTTTGCATATATTTTGTATCAAAATGTCCTCAGGTGCTGGGAAGAGGGGGAATGGAGCAGCTCCTCGGGTGCTGGCTGGGCACATATGCCAATACTTCGCCAACACTGTAACAGGATATATAACTCACATAGTAATAATATTTTGTATATCATTTTATGGGTATGTACATTTTCCCCCCTAATAAACTATAGGATTCCTGAGGGCAGGGGTTATTTAATTTTTGTTTTTTATTCCTAAGATCTATCAATGCTCTTTGTACACAGGAGATGCTTAATACATACTAATTGATTGAGATTTCTCAATATATGCATGTGAAAGGACTAACTGTGGTATCTATTAGAGACAATACCTTGCCAATCTGCTCAAGAAACCATTGAAGCCTAGGTGAGAAGGCTTTGACTCTTTGGATTAGCACAGGGATTCATAACTGTTGTCTTCCCTACTAGATGTGACTACGGTACTTAAAAAAAAAAACACTAGACAGTGGGGATTAAATGACTTGACCAGGGTCACACAGCTAGGAAGTGTCTGAGGCCAGATTTGAGCCTAGGCCTTCCTATCTCTGGGCCTGGTTCTCAATCCACTGAGCCACCCAGCTGTGCCCAGGAAGGAACTTTTGAAAAGCATATTCCAAAAGGTGCCAGCTCGAGAGGGGCTGAGGAGTGTCTTTATGGTATACACACATGCAGTCATGGCACATGTTATTGAACTTGGACTTGGAACTGTCCAGAGTCATCTTAAATTGCTACTCTTTCTGATTAGCTCAAAAAATAGGCTCTTACTACAAACCACGATTGAAGGATCATAATTTCAATTAAGAGAACGAGGATCTCTAGTCTCAGTGTAGGCGATATATGTGTGGGCAGTCACTGAGCCATAATAGGTGCTTAATAAGTGTTTGCTAAATTGAATCAAAAATTCCTTTACTGTGCAAGTCTTAATCACCTCATCTAATGACCCAACAGAATAACATCATAATTCAATAAATATTAGACCCCCTTATATATACAAGATACTTTACAACACAGGTTATAGAAAAGTAAACATACAGAACATCTAATCCAGCTCCTTCCTTTTACAAATGAAAAAACCAAGGCTTAGAGAATTAATTATCTTGTCCAAGGTCAGAGCCTGTGTAGAGGACAGAAAGGCGCATAATAAGGACAAGGGAGCTGGGCACTTCTATGGGCTTAGAACTGAAAGATTTGGATGATGCAGGAATAGAAGCAATGATGCTCCTAACTGGGAACTGTGCTAAAGAGGTCCAGCAACTGACCTGAGAAGAACTAACCCAGACCCTGAGAGTAGACAGGATAGCCAGCCTTTCAGTTAGGACCCAGCCAGTGTCGATGCTCTCTTTGATTTCCACCAAATTTCTGAAGGAATAACAAGGTACAGTTCTAGGAATCAGGTTAATGTGGTTTGAGGTTCCAGTTTTCCCACTAACTAGCTGCATAATGATAGGGAAGTCACTTAAACTTCCTCGAGTTTCAATTTTTTCACTTAATTCAACTAAAATTATTAATTGCCTTCTATGAGCAAAGCTCTAGTAATGCTAGAGAGACAAAGACAAAAATGACAACAAAACAAACAAAAAACCTCAGCAAACAAAAATCAGTCATTGTTATAAAGGTTATAGTAATGTGTACAGTGAGGAAGTTTGACTGGATGATTTCAAGATCTCTTCTCTAGTTAAAAATGATCTTCTTTTAAACTCTTACCTTCTGTCTTAGAATTGATACTAAGGTACTCTTATAGCAATGACCAATATGGATGTGTTTTGCATGATAATAAAAATTTAAAAAGAAATGATACCAAGTATTGGTTCCAAGGCAGAAGAGTGGTAAGGGCTAGGCAATGGGAGTTAAATGGCTTGCCCATGATTACACATCTAGGAAGTGTCCGAGGTCAAATTTGAACCCAGGACCTCCTGTCTCTAAGCCAGGGTCTCTATCCACTGACCCACCTCGATGATAATGGACTTTTCTCAGTCTGCATCTTTTTTGACACTTCTGCAGCATTTGATTCAATTGACCACCTTCTCTTCCCAGACATTGTTCCTTCTCTAGTTTTCATTATACTGCCTTTTCCTTGTTCTCATCCTACCTGGTACAGGTAAGTAGGTAGGCATGAAAATAGGTATCAGAGATCTAAGAGACCTTATTCCCAAGCTCAGTTTCCAATATGTTGCACTGCAAATAATAAGGCCAACGCTTTTTTTTTTTTAATTTTCAAGGCTGCTGGACACTCTGAATTGGGTTTTTTACTGTTATCAAGAATCTAGCACCATCTGCCACATCTGTGGGTCTTATTTATTCTGAGGGAGGCATTTACCACTACAAACTGGGTATATTCAACCAAAAGATGTAACATTTAAATAGGAATTAGTGGGTGAAATAAAATGTAATTTGATCTTTGGTAATCATTTGGAAATGAATCCATCTGTGCCAAGTGATTTGGTGTGGGTATTCATTCATTCAATAAAAACTTATGATTTGGAAGCCCCACGGAATATATTTTTTCCCAAATGGTAAAGCAAAGCAATAAGAGATGGACAGTAAAAATTGTGTTGTAAAATTCCTAAGACTTGGCTAGGAATTTGGTGGCTTTACTGTTGTTTATTTAGTTTGTGAGATTTTTGTGTGAGATGATAATTACCACCCATTATGTATATCCTAGTCTCTTATTCTCAAGACCTATACCAGCATCTATTTATCCATTCATCCATCCATTTATTTATCCATTCATCTCATATATATTTGAAAAACACTTATTAAATAATTCATATCATCAAAGTGTCATGTTTTCTTCACCCACTCAATGGGGAAAATACCAATATAATGATGATACAACTCTGCTTTTGTGAAGTTCACAGCCTAACAGCAGCAACAAAACACATACACAAAATAAAGTACTCCACAATTACTGTTGCTTAGTTGTTTTTTGGTTGTGACCCACTCTTTGTGACCCTATTTGGAGTTTTCTTGGCAAAGATACTGGTTTGCCATTTCTTTCTCTAGGTCATTTTTATAGATGGGGAACTGAGCCAAACAGGGTTAAGTGGCTTTCCCAAGATCGCACAAATCAGTAAGTGTCTGAAGCCAAATTTGAATTCAGGTCTTCCTGATTCCAGGACAGGGACTGTCTACTGAACCACCTTGCTGCCCCTAATACGTCATACCTACACAATAATGATAGAGAATAAGATCAGACTTGTTTCATGTTTCTGCATGTTTCTGACTGCCTTAAGTCTTGCCCCTCCCCAATTTATCCTCCATAAGATACCACCTTCCCCGTCTCCCCTCCCCCCAATTTCTAAAGCTCAGGTCTGACCATGTCATTCCCCTGCTCAGTAATTCTAGTGGCTCCCTATTTAGGATTAAGTTCCAACTCCTCTGTTTGACTTTTGAATCCCTTTATAACCTGGCTTGAACCTACTTTTCCTAAGCTTTAAATTCTAGTTAGAGATTATCCCAGATTATAAGGTGTTTAAAGGTTTCTTACAGATTACCCTTAGAAAAAATCCTTACTTCTGCCTTAGAATCAATACTGTGTATTGGTTTTAAGGCAAAAGAGTGAAAACAACTAGACAATTGGGGGTTAAGTGACTTGCCCAGGGTCACACTGTTAGAAAGTGTCTGAGGTCAGATTTGAACCTAGGACCTCCCACCTCTAGGGCTGGATCTCCATCCACTGAGTTACCTAGGTGCCTCTGAATGTGCTTTGAATTCAAATAAAACATTAACAAAATAATGAAATGTATACTGATGTGAATTTCATTGGACCTTTATCCTAATAGATGAGTACATCTTGAGCAAATAAAACATAATTATTTGATTTGTGGGATATTATTTAGACTCTTTATTCAGTCATGAAACATATAATAACAGAAAATACTTAACAAGAAATAGATGCCAGTGGAAGACACAGAGTAGAAGCAGTGCAGTGACTTATAAAACTACTCTGTCATCTCTAAGTTTTATAAGATATTGCTGAAACAACTCACCTGGTTGACTATAAAATAAAAGCCAGCAGTCTTATCCATGAACTAAATTCTTTCCAATTCATCTTTGATCTTTACATGACTCATCCTATAGATTGGTAACAGAAATGACTAAGATTCTTCAAGCTGTGATCTCAACCCATTTATGTTCATGAATGACATGAATGAAGAACTTATAAAACTCCTTTAGCTTCAAATAGAAATGGCCCAGAATATTTTCAATCTCTTTTAAATAATGGCATGAAAACATGTATAGACAATGATATATTGATCCTCTCAGCTAACAAAAGAAACAAAGTCCACTTGTACCAATGCTGCTGCATTTTAGTGGTCCTAGAGAGAGCTTAAGAAAGAAGAGCTTCATTTTAACCACTCCTTGACTCAATGATTATCAGTGACTAAAAACAACAATTAGAATAGAGACTTGTAAAATTGTGTCCATCATAAAAAAACTATTAAGTTTAAATATCTGGAGAGCTGATATGGAAATCATTGACAGAAAATCTATTGTGCCCTTGGATGAATTGAAAGGCAAAGTCAAACTATTTGAGTGTTATCATGGATTTGTTCCTAAAGGTAGCACTATGAAAACCACCCAAGAGGCTTGATTGGCTAACTGAATTGCATTAGTCTTCATGTTCAAGATCTCTTACAAATCTATTCAATGTTTTTCAGGCTTATCTTACAAACTAGTTCAAATGAAAGTGCCTTTGCAAAACTAGCACAGGGGAAAAAAACAAAGAAATGCAATGTTCCAATGCCTCAACTCACTCATGATTTTATACACTGAACAAGAAATGGCTTTACCAGTTAACTACAATGATATGATTGAGGAATTTAAGTCCATAATGCTCGGTGATTCTTTCCTTGTACAAAATATATTTTTAAAAAATCACAGTTCAGTAAAAACCAATTGTAAAACCAATCAACGCATTGTCTACGGTTGATGACATTTATAACATTTAATTGTATTACCTTTTCAAGGAAAAGGAGATGCTTTTTTCTAATCTCTTTTCCCATGCCAAGTTTGGTCATTACAATTATACTCACTGCTTTGTTTCTTTTAAGCATTTTGCTGATCTTAAAAGCAGGGAGAGACAAAAAGAGCCCAAAGGTAAAGTTAACTGGCTTGTCTTTTCCTGTAAATTACTATTCACTATTCCTTCAATAAGACAGTTATTTTCATGTCTGTAGCTTTGTCTCCACAATTTGATATAAGCTTCCCTTTGGAGTCAGGGAAATTCAATAGAAGTTGCTGATTGATGTATTTATAACTTCTCTAGTATTTAAAATTGATGAGAAAATTCTTAACATCAGGTCTGGTAACAGTTTTATCTTTTTCAATATTTGTCTCTTTTCTTATTTATGAATTTTCAGATTAATGTGCAGTGTGCTACTATGGACCTTTGATGATTCCTAAGTTGTAACTACTGGCAAGTCACCTAACCTATCTGAGTCGCACTTTATTTTTTATTTTTTCCAAAAAATTATTATTTATTTTAAATGTGTTTTTTTAATTTGAGTTTTAGAGCCTCTCCCTGTCTCCCACCCACTGAGAAAGCAAGCATTATATCAATTATAGATGTGAAGCAATGCAAAATATATTTCTGTATTAGCCATATTGCAAAAAAAAAAGCACAAAAATAAAAGAAAGTGGGTAAATTATACTTTTATTTACACTCAGAGTTCATCAGTCTCTCTCCGGAGGTAGATAACATTTTTTTTTCTTCATGAGTCTTTTGGAATTGCTTTGGATCATTGTACTGATCATAGCAGCCAAGTCTTTCACAGTTGATCATCATTATAATGTTGCTGTTACTGTGCACAATGATCACCTGGTTCTTCTGATGTCACTTTGTGTCAGGTCACATAGGTCTTGTGATGTTTTTCTAAATCTACTCCCCTCATCATTTCTTATAGCATAATAGTACTCCATCACAATCATATGCCACAACTTGTTCAGCCATTCCCCAATTGAAGAGTATTCCCTAAATTTCCAATACTTTGCCACCACAGAAAGAGTTGATATATTCTTTGTACATATAGGTCCTTTTCCTTTTTCTTTTGTCTCTTTGGGATACAGACTTGATGGTGGCATGTTGAGTTACAAGTTATGTACAGTTTTATAGCCCTTTGGGCTTAGTTCTAAATTGTTGTCCACATTGTACATAGGAAATGAAACATTGTGGCACAATCAAATGTAATGGACTTCTTTACTAGTAGCAATGAACTGACAAGGACAATCCCGAGGGACTTTTGAGAAAGAACACTATCCACATCCAGAGGAAGAACTGTGGGAGTAGAAACACAGAAGAAAAACATGATTGATCACATGGGTCAATGGGCATATGATTGGGGATTTTGACTTTAAATGATCACTCTATTGCAAATATTAATAATATAGATATGGGTTTTGAACAATGAATGATACATACAAAACTCAGTGGAATTGCTTGTCAGCTATAGGAGGGGGGAAAGAAAAGGAGAGGGAAAGAACGTGAATTACACAACCATGGAAAAATATTCTAAATAAATAAGATTTAAAAATAAATGAATTGTTCTCCAGAATGGTTGGACCAGTTCATTACTCCACTAACAATTTGTTAACGTATATATTTTCTCTCATCCTCTCCAGTATTTATCATTTTTGATTGATGTGAGGTGGTATCTCAGAGTTGTTTTAATTTTTATTTCTCTAATCAATATTTAGAGCATTTTTCATATGAATATGGCTTTGATTTCTTCTGCAGAAAACTGTTTATTCATATTCTTTGGTTATTTGTTAAATGGAGAGTAGCTCTTGT
Organism: Monodelphis domestica; assembly: GCF_027887165.1. Lineage (NCBI taxonomy): Eukaryota > Metazoa > Chordata > Mammalia > Didelphimorphia > Didelphidae > Monodelphis > Monodelphis domestica. Next base: position 224,790,842 of record NC_077229.1, read on the forward strand.
TTTTTATGAACTTGACTTGATTCTCTATATATTTGAAAAGTGAAGCCTTTATCAGAGAACCTTGCTATAAAATTTCTTGATGTTACTTCATTGTTTAACAAAATATAGTTTTCCTGATTATTTCTTTTAATTAGATCTATTTTTGCTTTTGTCTTGTATAAGATCATGATTGCTATCCCTTTTGCTTTTACATTAGAGAAGCATATCAGATTCTGCTCCAATTCTTTATTTTGACTGTCTTTCTTTTTCAGGTATGTCTTTTGTAAACAACATATTCGTGGATTCTGTTTTCTAATCAATTCTACTCTCCACTTCCATTATTTGAGCGAGCTTATCCCATTCACATTAACAGTTATGATTAATGTGTACTTCCTTCTATTCAATTTTTTTCCATTTCTTCTCTCTCTTTTTATCTTGTCCCTCTCAAAAGTCTATTTTGCTTCTCATGATTGGTTCTCTTAATTCTCCCTTCCTTTTATCTTCTCTCTCCTTTATCTTATCCCCTTCCCCTCCTAAGAGAGATTTCTACACACACCTGAATGTACTGTGTGTATGTTTACATATATATGTATATATACATATAGATTATTTCTTCTTGAAACAATTATGATGAAAGTGAGTTTGAAGCATTGACTACCACTTCCCTAAGCATGCCTTTTTTATGTGAAAAAAAAAACCCTCTATTCTACTGATTCCCCCCCCCCTTCCCTATTACATTCCTTTTTTACACTCCTTCATTTTTTTTGGAGGTAATTTCAACATAATTAATTTACATCCATGCTCTCTGATTATGTAAATTCCTTTTAACTGCCCTAGGTGGATCAATAGATAAAGTGCTGAGTCTGAAGTAAGGAAGACTTATTTTCCCAAGTTAAAATCTATCCTTAGATAATTACTATTTATGTGACCCTAGGCAAGTCACTTAACCTTCTTTGCCTCAGTTTCCTCATATGTAAAATGAGCTGGAGAAAGAAATGGCAAAAGTTCCAGTATCTTTGCCAAGAAAACATTTGCCAAGAAATGGGATCATGAAGACACACACACACACATATATATACATATATATATTATATCATTATGAAATAACTGAAAAACAGCAATAGTCAAGTTCTTAGGAATTACATGAATTGTTTTCCCTTTTAGGAATATAAATGGTTTAACTTTATTGAGTTCCTTATGATTTCTCTTTGATGTTTATCTTTTAATGTTTCTTTTGAGGTTTGTATTTGAATATCAAATTTTCTATTTAGCTCTTTTTTTTCATCAGGAATACTTGAAAGTCTTCTATTTCATTAAATATTCACTTTTTTCTCTATGAAGGATTATATTCAGTTTTGCTGGGTTTGCCTTCTGGAATATCATAGTCCAAGCCCTCCCCTCCTTTATCATGAAAGTTGCTAAATTTTGTGTGAACCTGACTGTGACTCCATGATATTTGAGTTCTTTCTTTCTAACTGTTTACAACATTTTCTCATTGGCTTGAAAGCTCTGAAATTTAGCTATAATATTCTTAGAAGTTTTCATTTTGGGATCTCTTGTAGTAGGTGATCAAAGGATTCCTTCAATTACTATTTTGCCCTCTGGATCTAAGATTTTGAGGCTGTTTTCCTTTATAATTTCTTGAACTATGATATTGAGACTCTTTTTTATCAAGGCTTTTAAAAATTATCTTTCCTTGATTTTTTTCTAGGCCAGTTCTTTTCTAATGAGCTATTTCACATTTTCTTCTACTTTCCCATTCTTTTAACTTCGTTCTATTGTTTTTTATGTCAACTCGTTAGCTTTCAGTTACCCAATTCTCATTTTTGAGGAATAATTTTCTTCAGTGAGCTTTTATGCACTCTTTTTTTATTTGGTCAGTTTTACCTTTTAAGAAGTTTGTTTTTTTATTCTCAGTGAATTTTTGTACTTTCTTTCCCATTTGTCCTATTGTACTTCTTAAAAAGGTCTTTTCTTCAGTCAATTTTTGTGCCTCTTTTGCCATTAATTCAATTCTGTTTTTTAAGGTTTTGTATTCTCCAATTTTTTTGGGGGGGGGTTCCTCTTTTAACAAGCCATTAATTCTTCTTCCATAATTTTCTGGCATCCTTCATTTCTTTTCCCAATTTTTTTCTCTACCACTCTTATAAATTTCTCTAACTTTTCCAGGAATTCTTGTTGCATTTGGAACTAATTAGCACTTTTTTGAGGCTTTGCTTATAGCTGCTTTCACATTATTGTCTTCTTCTGAGTTTGTGTCTTGATCTTCCCTGACACCATAGTGACTTTTTATAACCAAATCCTAGTTTTGGTTGTTTGCTCATCTTTTCTAGCCTATTTTTTAGTTTTATACTTTATATTAAAATTGGACTCTGTTTCAAGGGTGGGGAGGCACTATCCCAAGTTTCATGCTTTTTCCTGCTACTGTTGTCAGAGGTAGTCCTGTAAGTGTGCAAGTTTTTGGTGCTTTAATGTGATTCAGAGAGAGGTTTGGTCACTGGTCTCCTGGTCTATACTCTGGTCTTTACCCAGGAAATAACCTTACTCTCCTGCAGCTGCAAGCACTACCATTCCTTTTAGACCTGGAACCGTGATCAGGTTCCATGTTCCTCTGCTGTTGGTTCATACACTAGCTCTCCTCTTATACCTAGAATTGTGATCAGGGCTCTTCATCTCTTATGGTTGACCACAAGCAGTCCTCTCCACCTTGAAACTGTGACTTAGAACTGTGTATGGGCAATTAAGTTGCCAATTAGTACCAACTGCACCAAGTACCAGCAATGGGTCCCCTGTAATCTCTTTATGATCAGTTACCTGACCTGATTCCTGTCTCTAGGCTGAGAGTTCCTAAGGATGCTACTTCTTCTATGGACATTGTTGCTTTCCAGAGGCATGTGTACTCTGGACAGGCCTCCATCTTGGTTTCACAGACTTCGTCTGCCAACCTTCTAAGTTTTTTTAGGTTAGAAAAAGTCTCACCCTGATGTTTTATTAGCTCTGTCACTCCAAAATTTGATTTAAGGCATTATTTTAAAGTTCTTCAGAAAACAATATTGACAGGGTCTAGCTGGGTTGCTGATCTACCATCTTAGCTCTACCAGAGCTCTCACTTTCTTGATTTGTACAATATGGACAATATTCTGTCACAGGACACAGGACAATACTAGCCTCACAGGATTTTTGTGAGGCAAAGTAAGTAAAAATCATGCTATGTGAATGTCATTTCTGGGTCACCATGGCAAACCATGCTGCCTTCACCTCAGTCATCTATATCTTCTCCATATAAGCACCTGGGACATTGTTTACAGCACCACTTTGAGATCTAAAAGATTAGCTTTTACCATATGTTTCCCAAAACCAAACCTCTGTTTTACTTCCTGGGCATTAACTTACATGATATACCTTCCTACTGCTTTCTAGCTCCTATTTATAGGTTTTTGACTTCCATTAGAATGTAAGCCCCTTGAGGACAGGGGCTGACTTACTAGTTTGTATATGAGTCCCTAGTGTTTGGAATAGTACATAGCACATAGTAATTACTTAATAAATGTTTGCTGTATGTATATATGCATGCATCTATCCATCTATCTACTATCTATTTAGTTATCTGTTTATATGTCTATGTATCTATCTGTCTGTCTACTATCTATCTATGCCTTAGACCTATCTATTTAATACATTATCTGGGCAATGTAACTTCTTTCTGTCCTAGGCTATTAGCTATGACCATTGTTCCTATATGAATTTTGGGGCAAAAAAATCACAGTTTTTTTACTACCATTTTATTCATGCCCTCTCTCCATTTCATTCAGGGCGTTAGTAGGAGAGAAATGTTAGGAGGATTGCCAAATGAACTAAAGTAATCTAAACAATTTCATTTTGCTAAGGAAATGAAGCTTGGCACTTCTTTCCCTGGCAGGTTAGTCTCTGCTAGTGAAGCCAGAACACTGTTCTAGCCTGTTTAAGCTACTCACCATTTCCCACTGGGGACTCTACTATCCTTATTTCCCAGAAATGCCTAGTGTACCAAGAAAGAAAATGCAGGCACTGTGGCACAGCAAAGTTATTAATGTTTGAATCCCTTTATCCAGCCAGTGTATCTTAAAAGTCAAACTGGCTGATGAGAACTAATTGTTTCCTCCTTTCTGAAAGAAACAGGCAATTGCTTGGGAAAAAATCCCATAAAAACCGACCCCCAGTTGCTTTGAAGTAAACAAGCCATTTATATTTGCTTTTATGTTGTTGGCTAGTCATACAGTAGCATGGATGTATTCAGACAAAGACATTAAAAAACATGGCAAGAGAAAAGTAACCACTACAACAATACCTTGCATGGTACTATGTGTTTGTTTTCCAGAGGAGAATATTGAGGAACCTGAGTTATGAGTGAAATACAATGATTTCTTAGACAACACAGGATAATCATTCTAAGATATGCCATCTAGGACAGCATAGTGTCAGATAGTACAATAAATCAGAGGATAGTATAATCTACTGTATTTTCATATTGTATATTTTAAAAAATGGACGAGATGCTCGGGTATTTGGTTTTTAGATATTGGCAGTAAGGTGGAAGGACAGAGATCACTTGATTCAGTAGACTATAAGTCCTTTGAGGGCAGGACCACAGTACTGTTTGTTGTATTTTGAATTGCTATAGAACTGAAGCAATTATTTGGGTTGTGACAATATTAAAAAGTCAACAAACTTCCTATTTCCTCCCATTTGAATAAAAGGAGTTAAACTAGCATTTTTTGCTTTGAGGAGAAAATACCATGAAGGGAAAACAAAAGCTATTTTTTTTAACCCTTGAAGGGCTCAGTTTTCAGTTGGATGTCTTATGAAGAATGGTGCATAATCCAGTTATGGTTAAAAGAAGCACCATCTTCCACCAAAGCAAAAGCTCAGCAGTTGCTGGGAAATCAGTTGACAAATGCTAATCACTAAGTCTAGATTTCATTTTAGGATTTGGGTTCTGTGACTGAGAAATTTCTGTTGTCTTAGGTAAAAAAAGAATAATTTTAGACACCATTCCTTTTTTTTTTTTAAGAAAGAAGTTTTATAAAACCAATCAATACACAGACCATATCTGACAATTCAGGCAAATTCCCCACCTCTGCAATAAAGGGGAGAAAAGCACACTTTCTCAATTGTTTTTCAAATCAGCTATATTTTCTTTTATTTATTTAAAAAACTCTTACCTTCTGAATTAGAATTAGTATCAGTTCTAAGGCAGAAAAGCAGTAAGAGATAGTTAAGTGACTTGCCCTGAGTCACACAGCTAGGAAGTATTTGAGATGAATCCAGGACCTCCACTGAGCCATCTAGCTGCTCCAGCCATCTTTCTTTAAGCTATGGCTCAAGTGCATTCCCTGGATATAATTAATAAACTTCCAATTGCCATCATTACCAGCAAGGCAGAGCAACTCCTTCTTTGTAAAATACTATTTTACTACAGCAAGAATTTGGGCTCAGGATACAGTAGGATTTAGGTTGATTTGTTTCATGTTTATAAAGGGTACTAAGGTCCCACCACTCATCTGTGTTTTACTGTATTCTCTCTTTGCCACCTTATGAGCAAGAATAACTTAATTAAGGCATCATATTTAATTCTGGAAGATAATCGTGGTTTCTTTTCCTTATTTGGACCATAGCTGAAGGGTAATGTTTAGTTGGGATACCACCTTTAGGGAAAGACATTATCAATCTGGAATATATCCAAAGAAGGATGGTCACAATGATGAGGAGAGGGCCGAAGGATCAGTTGAAGAGACTGGGAATGTTTAGCCTGGAGTAGAGAAGACTTAACAGGGGACATGAGAATAGTTTTTAAATATTGGAAGTGCTGTCATGTAAAATGGAATTCGAAGTTTTTCTTGGCAGCTAAGAACAGATTAACACCAATTAGTGGAAGTTGCTTTCTAGTGGGAAATACCACATATACAGAGAGAAGTAAATACAAAATATATTTAAATATGAGAAGAATCTGTGATTTTTGACAGTGAGAGAAATAAATTCTAGGTGTGAGAAGTGATGTGAGTTGTGAGGTGTGAAAACTTCCTCTGCCAATACAGATTGAATTTGACTTAGTAGATAAATCCTGGGGAGTTTTTTGAGATACACAGAAGTTAAGTAACTTGCTCAGGTTTACATGGCTGGTGGAATCAAGGGGGTGATTTGGATTTGAACCCCAGATATTGGTTCAAAGCTGCTCATAGGTAGGTGATGCAGTGGATAGAACTCTGGTCCTAAAGCCAGAAAGATCTGAGTTCAAATCCAGTTTCAGTTACTTACTAGTTACAGAACCCCATTCAAGTTATTTCATCTCTGTTTGCCTTAGTTTCCTCAACTTTAAAATGGGGATAATAACTTCCCTCTGGGTTGTGAGAATTGAATAGTTTGTTAAACTACTTAGCAGAGTATCTAGCACACAGAAGGAGCTTAATAAATGCTTATTCCCTTCCCTTTCCCCCTTTTCTTGGTGACTCCAACTATAGCACTCTGGGGACAAAGGACTTAAGTCAAAGTTCTGGCTTGGTCACATATTCACTGTGAGAGTATATTTTATATAGGTAGATGGCATATTTTGATATTGTATTAGTATATCTTATATAGCCACATAGTATATTTTGATAGCGTATTAGTATATCTTATTTAGCTTTTTTTTGTTATTTTGATGTTATATTAGTATATTATATTGTTTTTGTGGAGAAGATGGGGAAATGTGGAATAGATGACAATAGAGTCAGATGGATTTGGAGATGGCCAGACTCAATGTGAGTACAAATGATGGTGAAAATTACTATTACTTCTTTTGTCAAAATGACATGAAGCCCATTTAGGAGCACCTTTTAGATTCCTTCTTCCTTCCAGCAACAATTCTTGGAGGTATATAATACAAATGCTATCAATGTTAATTTAAATATGGGTAGCCTCAGTGTTAAAATATGAGTAGCATCAGTGTAAAAGTGTTAAAAATGACTTGTACTTGGTCACGTAGCTAGTAAGCAGCAGTCAGTCAACACACATTTATTAAGCATTTGCTGTGTACTCAGATTGTGTGCTGGAAATGTGAAAGAGAGAAATATTGAAGGTAATACAAGGACTGGATGGCAGTGTTATCTCGTGGAAAAAGGAGATGGAATTCTGGCTGACAACAGGGAATGGGAATGGAACCTCCAGTTAAGAAAAGCAGGAGCTGAGCAGTTGGAGGGCACGTCATCCCTTTTGAACTGAGAAGAGGAAGGAGCAATTTCCACTGAGCATATTTAGCTACCAATCCCTCATTTCAACAGAAAAGATTCAGCCTAATCATCTGTCTCATAGTGATTGGATAGAGACTCTTTTCCCTTCAAGGAAGGAAATAGCCTATCTTTCAGAAGACTCCTTGAAAACTATATCTCTGTGCCAAGAAATACCTCATCTAAGATACAAAGATACTAAGATTGTCTGGGACTTAGTCCCTAGACTTGAGCCTCAAACCCCTGAAGAAATTTATAGGAGGAAGATAGGTCAGGAACTTCCTGTTTCTTCTTTCCTAATTTATTATACCCAACTCCTTATCTAATAAATAGATATTTTCACTTTACTCAGAATTCAGAATCTTAAATGTACTAGACAGGGATCACAAATACAATCAAATAAAGAAGAAAAAGATTGAAGGGAATTTTCTCTTACTTTTCAGTTCTGGTCATATCTAACTCCATTATCCAGACAGCCTGGGGGCAGGGGAGGGAAAATTGGTGTTCCTCTTTATCTGTTCCTTCTCCCTATATTACCTATTAAAACTTTGGTTCCTGATTCCCTGCTAGTAGAGGGCAATGTAAGGCAGAAACATGGTCTCTGCCCTCACTGGGCTCTCAGGCTAATGGAGGAGAAAACAAACAAACAGCTCTGATAGATAGACAAATAGATAAGATAGACACAGAACAGATGGGAGGTGATCACATAAGGAAAAGGGCTAAATGTATATGTGAATGACTGTGTATGTATGTGAGTAAGCATATGTATATATGTTTGTGTATGAATGTTTGTATGTTTCTGAGTGTATATTTGTGAGTATGAGTGTGTGCATGTTTCTATGTATGGCATTTTTTGCCTAGGTTGGAATGGAGACATAGAACATGGTCTGAGTTGTTGGAGGAACAGGGAGATGACGGTGCTTGAAGGAGTGTTGATGTATATACAGAAGTTCCTACTATGAAATCAGGACTTAGGGAGGAGATAAACCCTGTGATCCAGGCACTGAACTTCTTGAGGTAGGAAGGAGGGAGAATAATGTCTGGGTGTCAAGAGATAATAGCCATAAGGTTCTAAAATGGGTGATAAATTCAAATAACGAGAGCGTTAAAGGTTACTGAGTGATTGTGCTATTCCACAGTGTGGAATTGGTTTTGAGAGAGCAAAGAATATTCTAATTCCTCCCCTAGGACCAGTCAGGACTCAAACCTTGGTCTCCTGATTCCAAGTGCAATAGTCTTTTTTATCACAATTATAATAGATCAGATTCACAGGGAATTCACTCAGCCCGTGATCCCATCTCTGACAGCAACACTTGTACCCGTGGACAGTAAAACTAATTAAAATTGGGGGTTCTGGTTTGGTATTTCAAGACTTCTAAAAGGACATATGAGGAAATATCACAAAAAAGATAACTTCACAAGCTAAGGAAGGGCTACTCGGACCATTCCCAGCTTCTCTTATTATTCTTTTAGGGATCAGTCTGTAATCTAAGAATCCTTCTGGGTCTTCTATGTATTTTCATTTGGTACCACCTTGTGAGGTTAATGACTTCTAGAAAGTTACTGCTTTCCTACTGGGTAAAGCAGTATTTAAGCCAAGACACAACTTAATTAGTTGAAGAGGCTTATAGGGCACATGTAAAGAAGTGACTCCAGGCTAGAAATGGTGGCAGCAGGAAAGAGACAGAAGGAGCCAGCACCCCAACAGCTGTTTAGATGCAATTTCTGTAAACAACAGCCAACAAAACCTCCAATACAATGCAACTAACATGGGTGTTGGGCAGTGAGAGGTGGTTTATTTCCCACCTCACAGAATCTCAGGCCCCAGAATTCATACCCTACCCAGGTCCCAGGGACCATAACTCTCTTAGGAGCCCTTATTCCAAAAGTTCTCCTTTTACAAACATGGGCTTGTCCCAACTTCAATAAATTCCTTTTTGACTGGACTGGTGTGCAGATTCTAATCTGCATGACCCTCTGCTGTTAGTCAGATAATGGGGTACCCAACGGAGAAGAAATTATAACAATTCCATGCCTACATAGATCCATGTCAGAACAAATCCCAGATGTACTGGTACCTAATCCTGTCTCCATAAGGTAAATGCTAAGCAATATATATTTTTAAACCTTTACCTTCTGTCTTAGGATCAATTCTAAGACAGAACAGTAAGGACTAAGCCAGGGTTGGTGAAGTATTGTCATGTGTGCCCAGCTGGGACTCTGGGGAGATGCTCTGTTCTCCCTCTTCCCAGCCCCCAAGGACATTTTTACATGCCCCACCCCTCTGTCCAGCCACTCAAAGCAAGCACTTTCTCCCTTCACTCTCTTGGGTAATGAAGGAAGGGGGCTCACAGACAGCTTGAATTTGCCCTATGGGCACTCCAACTCACTGGACTAAGCAATTAGTTAAGTGACTTGCCCAGGGTCACACAGCTTGGAAGTGTCTGAATCCAAATTTGAATCCAGGTCCTTCCCATTATCCTCTGTGTTCCCCACTGGTATTCTCACCCCCGCTGTTTTTGCTAATGTAATCTTAAATTAGAGAAAATCTCAACTGTCTATTACTTCCTGAAGTCTCCTTCCATGGCCTCCCTCTCTGATCATCTATCTCCACTTCAGGGGAAGCAAAGACTTCTAGCTCTCCTTTAGCTCATTGCTCTGTCCCCATAGAAGTACTTTTTTTCCCTTTCCCTCATGCTCCTCAGCTCTCCTTTTCAGCACCCTTTATATGTTGTTTTACATTGGAATGCAAGTTCTTTAAGAGTAGTTATGGTTTTGTTGGCTTACCTGTTTTCCATATCTCCTCTGCATTTAACCCAGTATCTTGTACACTGTTTAATAAATGCTCACTTGCTCCACTAATATCAACCCCTTGCCCCTTATTAGCTTCCTGACTCTAATCCTTTTCTCAGTGTCCCAGACCCTACTCTGTCAATTGGATACAGGAGAGTCTAGGAACATTATCAATACTCAAAGCAAATAAAAGCATCTTCCAAATGGAATTGTTCCATATGAACTTGATGGAGATTTAGATTTCCAATCAATAACATCTCAGGAGCTTCTCCCTGGTGCGATGATTTTTCACCTCTGATAGAATAGCATAGGAGCCTTTAAAGAATGTGTATTGATAGAATTTCTTTTTTGTTGTTGTTTATATATTTTTATTTATTTATTTTAGGATTGAAAACATTTATTTAATTAATTGATTTAGGATATTTTCCCATGATTACATGATTCATGTTCTTTCCCTCCCCTCCCTGGCCCTCCTGTAGCCAACGAGTATTCCACTGGGTTTTACATGTGTCATTGATTGATAACATTTCTAATAACACATTCTATCCAGCTTTCTTCACTCACAGAAAGCTATAAGTCACCTTGTTCTAGAGAATAGTTTACAAATGTCAATCAATCAATTAATAAACTTTTATTAAGAACCTACTATGTGCCATTGAGCTAAGCACTGGGTATATAAAAGAAGGCAAAAGAGAGTCCCTGCCCTCTAGGAGCTCACAGATCTAATGGATTATTCAATAGCAAGTATCATTTTATGATATTTTGCAGATGGAGAAGCTGAGGCTTGGAGAGGTTAAAGTTCATATATAATTAGTACTTATGAGGGTAGGGATCCGATTCCAGATCTATGAATGGGTTCTTTCCATTATAAAATGATACTACCTTGTACTCTATTCTTCTATAGTTACCATTATAGTATCACATAAGAATAGATTCAGAACTTGGAGGGATCTTAGAGATGATCTGGTCCATAGCCCTCATTTTACAGATGAGGAAATTAATATAAATGACTTTTCTTAGAAACTCTACTTTTATGATCAAACTCCTCAAGGTTTCATGGTTTCAGAGTGTCTTGCAGTCCAGGTTACCCAGATCTCCCCTCAGATACTGTGTGGTTCCTGATCACTTATGACACAATTGTTTTAATGCTCAAAGAATGCAGTTTATAAAGCAAATAAAATTCAAGAATCATAGAGAGGAAGCAGAGTATGGTAGAATGAGACCTACATTTTGGTGTCCAAGGGCTGGGATTCAAATCCCTGCCACTTAATTTATCTAGCTGGTCTTGTTTGTAAAAATGAGTGAATTGGACTTGGTGACTTCTTGCCAATTTGAAAGCTATAATCTTATGACTTCTAAGATCCATTCCAATTGTGAATTATGGAGGGAAATTCCAGAAGAAATTCCAGACAGCTAGATGTCATAGTATATAGAGCATTGGGCTTGGAATCAGGAAGATATGAGTCTTAATGAGTTCGTATCCAGCCTCAGACACTAGCTATGTGACCCCTAGGTAGGTTACTTAACCATGTTTACCTTGGTTTCCTTATCTGCAAAATTAGCTGGAGAAGGAAATGATAAATCATTCTAGTCTCTTTGCCAAGATGACCCCATATGGATCACAAAGAAAAGGATACAACTAAAATGACCTAACATCAAATAAAATGAAAAAATACAATGAAATGTCTGTTGCCAACATAGTGAAATACATTCATTTCAATTGACTCTCAATAATTTTAAACTTATATATTCTCTAACTTGGAAAAGAAAGCAAAAAGAAAAATGTGCAGTAAGATACCGGTAATGTAGATGAAAGTTAAAGGATAAAATTCAGGCAACCCTTCTTCTTCTCCATTTCCTAAGACTGACACTGTTTCCAGTGTAAGGCTATCAAACAATGCCTTTCTGTTAGCCTTGCTTTAATTATAACAACAGCCCTTCATAATAATTCCTGAAAGCAATGACTCCCCAGGTTGGCATAACAAAACAGACAGAGGGTCCTGCCCAGCTTTCAGAGTCAATTATCCAGTGGAGAGGGAAAACAGAGAATGAAATTGCACACATTGTGGTGGACTCCCTTTGTTCCATTAATGAAGCTATGCAGAAAAATAAGAAGCCAGGGAGATATGCTTCATGCTTGCCTCCCTGATGTTCTTTTCTATTCTGAGAGGCAATAGAGTACTGGACTGGGACTCAGGAAGACCTGAGTTTGAATCTATCTTTGGACACTATTTCCTCATTCTTTAAACTTGAACAATATATTACTTGTGAAATACTCTGGTTCCTAAGGTGGAGTGCTTTGACTCCTAGCATGGTTGTCACTGCTGCTGTTTTTTTCTCAGGGAGGCTCATAGTCACACAAAATAGACCTTTATGTTCTAGGCCAGCATTGGCAAAGTCATGGCACACGTGTGGAGCCCGCACTGGGGAGCTGCTCCTTTTCTCCTCTTCCCAGCACCAGAGGGCATTTTTTGCATGCCCTGCCCCTCGTCCAGCACTCTCTGCCTCAACTCTTTCTGGTAATGGCAAACTACTCCAGTATCTTTGCAAAGAAAACCCCAAATTAGGTCACAAAGAGTCAGAAACGACTGAACAACAACAACAACAACAACAACAACAACAACAACAACAAAGAGCTTGCCTAGAGTAGCTACTGTACATCTAGGGCTAAAATCCAAACCTCCAGAATCTTGGCTCAGTGCTCATTACACTATATGACACTGACCGCAAGGATCTTGATAATAATTTTCTGGAACAGGAGGTTCTGTTTTGGGTGACTATGTTCCTTCCCTCTTTGGAGACAAGAGAGAAGGGAACACCCGGGGAGCCAGAAGAAATTCCTATTTATATCTTTTTTTAAGATGCTGATGACCTTGTTTTATCAAATCCTCTAGCACTTCTTGATTACCCTATATAGGACTGGCAGATTCAATCAAATCATAAGTATTTTTTTTTGTTTAAACCCTTACCTTCTGTCTTGGAATTAATACTGTGTATTGGTTCCAAAGCAGAAGAGTGGTAAGGGCTAGGCAAATGGGGGTCAAGTGACTTGCCCAGGGTCACACAGCTGGGAAGTGTCTGAGGTCAGATTTGAACCTAGGACCTCCCTTCTCTAGGCCTGGCTCTCAATCCACTGAGTCACTCAGCTGCCCCCTTAAGTATTCTTTTTTTTGTCTTCTTAGTTTCTCATATTGTATCTAGGCTGATCCCAGATATTCTAGCTTCTGGCTATATTCTTTCCCTAGCCTCTATGTAAGCCAATCAGTTATCCTTCCTTTCATATACTCCCTAAAGTATAGATAAGATTGAGTTCAGTGGAAATTCCTGTTCTTGTTTTTCTTGGAGATAGTGTTCCCAGAGTCTGGGAGCTGGGTGCCTCTGTGTGGTGTGTGTGTTGCCTCTGTGTGGTGGCTGGCCATAAGAGCATTGTCTTCCTTGTCCTGATTAAAGAGAGTTTCTTTTGTAACTGCTTTGGTGGTTTTGTGTTTTTTCAGGTTGACAGTGCACAGCCCTTTAAATAGCTAATAGACCTCTTGTTATATAGAGTGTGGGTTGAGAGAGATAAATGCAAGAATAGAGCCCAGTAAGGAAGAAATGACAAATCTGGGTTGACAGTCCAGATTTCTCCATTTGTACAATAAAGAATAGTGTGAAGATTAAATTTAACTCTTCCCTGATTGTAAAAATGAAATTAATTAACTCTGCCCTGATTGTGAATATTAAATTATAACCCCTGCCCATTTTTATATTTAATCACCACAGGTGTAAACACCCCATTCACACTTGAGTGGGGGAGGTCTGTGACCCATGTGTGTAATAGTGGGTGATGAATCAGAATTAAACTGACTGCCTGTTGGGCAGTCCTAAAGCAAAGCTTCAACTGTGATTGGTAGATGAAAAATTAGGGGAAGGCACAGGAAGTGATGCAAAAGAAAGTGTCTTTAAAAGGGAGTTACAACTTCCTGAGTGCAGTTTTTACTTGAAGTTCTACTTGGAGTTGAACATCCTGTGAGAGACAGTTCTTCATTCTTTGGAGTTGAGACTGAAGAAGAATCTGCTGACTGAAGCTGAGACCCTGTTCCTGGTGTGGCTATTCTTAAATCTCCTCCTTTGGACTGACACGTGGTGAATGAAAAAGCTGACTCCTTTCTGGATTTTTCTGAAGAGACTAGCCTCAGTATAGATCTATCCTCTTGAGAGAGACATGCTGAGGTCCTTGGTTACAAGGGCCAAGGTCTCTCTGGTTAAGGACTAAATTCCCCTGCATGGATTGAGCCAGGGGTAAGAGTAAATTACTTAGTGCTTAGGCTAGATATCTTACCCTATTCTTTCTCTGATTTTCTTACTTCACTCTTTCTATATTTTGTAAATAAATTGCAAATAAATCTCTTTGGAATTAAATTAAATTCCTGGTGACACTATTTTAAACATCATCCAGTCCAACCTTTTTAATAAAATACCCTTCCCCCCCCTCACATTAGATTAGGATCCCAGGATTTGGAGCTAGAAGGGAACCTTTCCTTCCTCCAACTTCATTTTACAGAAGAAAGAGTGGTCTCAGTTGCTGAATATGACTTAATGAGGGTCATACTTATAAGGGATGAATAAAGCTAGTATGCAATCCCTTGTCCTTTCAATTCAGAGGAAATGTCCTTTCCACAGTCTAGTGCTGCTTATTCAATAAGGTTCCCTCTAAAGTTACAAGGCACCTCGTTCTTAAGAATAGGTCATTGAGTCCCTAGTACTTTATGTCTGCAACAAGTACAGGTATAGTTTAAGAGGCATGGGACAAAGTTGGGATGAATTCTTGGCTTTAAAGATGGGTCCTTTTAATAGCAGCCTCCCCCAGCCAATTTTTTAATCTTGTTTTTTTTTTAATGTTTCAATTAAGCATTTTCTCCCCCTCCAAAGTTCTCTTTCCCCATTGATCTAAAAAAAGAAAGAGAAAAACAAATCTCTTCTAATAAATATGCATAGTCAAGGGAAATAAATTCTGATATCATTTAGGGGAAGGTAAAGGATTAGTGAAAGAATCCTATAGTTAGATATTGTTACTGAAATGCAGAAAGTCCTCAGGATAGGAGATGAATAGAAAGTATGAATGAGGGAAAAAGACTAGGAGAGGGCTGCTTTTAAGCTAGAGGCTTACTTAGTCTCTTTACCTTCAGCTGAAATTGACCTTGTGTTTCTTATGATTTTTGTGTTTGTTTGTTTATTTATTTATTTGTCTTTATATTTATTTGTTTGTTTATTTTTAAAACACTTACCTTCCATCTTAGAATCAATACTGTGTATTGGTTCCAAGGCAGAAGAGTGGTAAGGGCTAGGCAATAAGTGATTTGCCCAGGGTCACACAACTAGGAAGTATCTGAGGACAGATTTGAACCCAGAAACTCCTGTCTCTAGACCTGGCTCTCAACTCACTTAGCTACCCAGCTGCCCCCTTGATTTTTAGATTTTACAAAATCATTGAAGTTCGAAATCTGAAGGGACTTCAGAAGCTATTTAGTCCAACTTGTATTCAACAGGTATTTCCTCAAAATCATTCTTCATAAGATGTTATTTATCCCAACCTTTACATGAAATCCTCAAGTGAAGGCGAGCCCATTTCCCATCTGTCCTCATGATGGTATATTTTGCCTTTTTACCAGTCTGTAGTGGTTGTGATTCTTCCCTCTATGAGAAAGCAGGCCAGCTCAATAGCACCAGATAGGTCTATAACTACTTAAAGATAGTCATCATGTTTCTTCAAATATTTCCTTTTACAAGTTGATGATCCCCAGTTCAGTCAACTGGTCTAATGGGGGCTGTGATAGTCATGAAAAAAGAACTTCAATAAAACACTTTAAAAAGCAGCAAGGAAAACAAAAGGAAATTAAGAAGATAACTTAGAGCTTTTTGTTACTACTTTGTTAAACTTAATACACATTTCCTCAAGAATACTAGTTAAGGGAAGTTCATAATTTTGTTTTTTAGACAGTTAAATATTTATATTTGTTGATGGCTAAGTTAATAATAAAATGGTTTTTTAAAAATTCAGAAAGGAAAGAATATCAAGGAGAAGATAGTCAACAGTGTCAAATGCTGCAGAGAGGTTAAGAAGAGTGAACACTGAGACTAGGTCATTGGATTTAGCAATTAAGAAATCACTTTCAAACTTGGGAGCTGTTATGATCTTTCAGAAATGTGGCTCTCAGAACTCTACACCATATTGCAGATGTGTCTGATCAGAGTACATTAGGATTATTCATCACTTTGCTCATTCTGGATGCTCTGTCTCAAAGCAGTTTAAGATTGCTTTTGTTTTCAGGGCTGCCATATGAACTGCTGATTCCTACTAAGCTTGTAGTATCCTAAAAATCTCCAAGAGCACAAAGCAATAGCTTCAAATCCCCACGTATAAACAAACTTGTTAGAGATACCATCCAGATAAATCTGAATCATAAGTTTAAATATGCCACTGAAACATTATTATATCTATCCTCTGAATTTGCCCCTTCCATTCTTTGCACAAAGAGGTTAACACTAGGTCTAGGTACGTCTGTTTCTCCTAGAGGATTCTGGGAAATTTAATTAGAAAATAGCTTGAAAGTACTCTAAGGTCTCTGAAGGAAAGTTCAATAAAAACAACCTTTTATTAACATGGATGCATTGTAATATATGACATTTCCAAGCAAAGTATTTCATGGGGTCAGAATTCACTGAAAATGAAGAAGTTGCTCGGAAGACCTCTCAAAAGAGATGGGGTCAGGAGAGGGAGAGGAAATCACTGGAACTATCTTTTCAATATGCATGGTTACAAGAATCAGTAAGAACACATCAAAAATGAAGTAAACAGATGACTCAATTCAGCAAATATGTAGCTGGAATCTATTAGCAAGTCACTGTCCTAAGTGCTGAGGATGCAAAGACATAATGGAATATTCCCTGCCCTTAAGAGGTTTATATTCTACTTAAGGGAGGAAATGAGACAACAAATCAGCAGGGAAGTAAGAACCAGATGCCTCGAGGAGGAAGAGAATGCTACCTGGTTTCTCTAAATTGTAGCATCTTGGCTTTGCTTTAAAGGTAGTTGGGGATTTTAAAAAGCAGAAGTAATGGAGGGGTGCATTATAGGTATAAGGCATACTCTGTGCAAAGGTAAGACATATGATGTTGAGTTTGAGAAACTGTAAGTTTGCCAATTTGGGGGGAGCACAGAGTATAGAAAGGGGAAATAAGACTGAAAAAGGAGGTTAGAGCCAGATTGCAGGGGTTGTACTTTTTCCTAGACAGAGTGGGTAATTAAAATTTTTGAGGATTGGGCTTGTGATAAAGAAATATAACATGGCACATGATCTCCAAATGTCACTTTAGATGCAAGTTTAAAACTTTTTCACCCATTTTTTCATTATTTCACACCAATATTTATTATAATTGCCCATTTATAAAGTGCTCTATGGTTGACAAATGAAAACAAATAAATAAATGCAGCATTGTTCAAGCACCTAAATCACTGTAGGTCCAAGACCCAATTCAGGCCTGTTATTAGAGTGATCTAATCAAGACTATATGCAAGGAAAGACTCTAAATAAAAAACAGGATGGTATAATGGTAAGAACACTGAACCAGGATTCAGAAAACAGTTTCCCCATACATAAAATGATTTGGAGAAGGAAACAGCAAACCATTCTAGTATCTTTGCCACGAAAACCCCAAAAGGGTCATGAAGAGTCAGACAAGATGGAAATGACTTGTGTGAATTAAATAGGTGGGGGACCTCCAACCCAGCACAATCCTGGAGAATTCACCACAATAAATAGCCATAGTAGTCAGAGTCATGTGTCTTAATTTGCCAGCATAGCAGGCAAGATTTCTCACCAGCAGAAGTCATGGAAGTCAGGAGATGTGACTTATGGGCACTGAGGTGAAACGCTGGGCCAGTTGAAGGATCCTGGGGAGGGTTTTGACTGAGCTTGAAAAGCCAGAGCATGAATAGGCTCTCTGCCATTCCTTTGGGCTTGTGAAAGGAGCTCTCTCAACTAATCCCAGTTTATCTATGTAAGCCATCTCTGGCAAGTGGTGTGACTGGATCACTTGGGAATCTGGGAACTCAGTCTCTTGGGCTCTGGTTCCTTCCTGAACTTAAACCCACTCCATGGCTGGCCTTAATTTGTCATGTGGGTAGCTGGGCCCCCTGGCCTGGCTTGTGAAATGGACCAGGATCCATGGAGAATCTAGGACCTGATGGAGAAGAAGTAATTCAGCTGGGATTGTACTTTAAGTTAAAAAGGTTGGAAACTGTATAGTTAGAAATTCTTGAACCCCTAAACAAAACTACATTACTCAAAGTTCTTTTCTGTATTGCTAGAATCCTTTTTCCTTTTCCTGAGCCCCACGTTTTGCTTGATTGTATTGAAGTGGCTGTAACTCCTCTCTCTTCCTCTTTTGAACCTGTGACCCAGCTGAAATCAGGCAGTTCTTTTGCTTTAGTAATTATTAATAAAACTTTATGCAATATAATATTTAGTTATTGATTAGTAATTTTGAAACCTACAAAACCTTATTTCTCTCTTTCTTTCTCTTTACTAATAAATTCTTATAAATTTAGTATAAAGTCTCCAAGATAAATTTTTATTCATAACAAACTGAACAATGGCAACTTGATACTAGTGAGCCTTAGGCAAGTCACTTAATTTCTCTGAGTCTCAGTTGTCTCTTTTGTTCAAAAAAAAACTAAAAGTATTCTTCAGAGTCATCAAAAAACATTAACCTTTAAAATAAAAGCACCAGAAAGATTGAAAGGTGACAAGAGAGCTGCAAAAAAAAAGACCAGGCTCTCAAAGGAAAAAACAAGACTTTTGTGAGGGTGTATGGAAGATGGGTATCATTTTGGCTACACTCCCTCTGAAAGGCAACTATCACTCTTCCAAATTTCCAAGAAATTGATGCATATGATACTATGCAGTCACAAAGTACTTCATCTATTTCTCTTCTCAGTTTAACATATTCCTTTCATTTATAATACCCAGGCACTGGTCTATTCCTAGAATTGTTTGGTTATCTCACTTTTATGGGTCTATTTTCATCAGTCTTTCTTCATGTTATTTCCAAGTGCTATTTAATGAAAGCAACTTCTGGAAAAAAAAGATGATCGTAAAGAGCATTTAGACCAACAGTTCTGTTCACTGAAGAGTCCTCCTCCTCACTCCACCCTTAATAGCCCAATACTTCTCAAACACACTCTGTACTCACTAAGAATGAACTCACCACAATTGCCCACCTGAAACTCATTCCTGTACTGTTACCCTACTATCCGCATGCTACAGTTAGGAAATGATGGGAGGGAAGTTAAGGACTGACCAAATCTCTTGCCAAGATGAGGGTTAAAATCATGTCTTTGGGCCTTTTTTACTCTGGCCCTTGAGCATATCTTCTCCCAGACTAAAGAAGCTGTCAAATTAGTAGGAGTTTTTGAGGGAAAGAGGAGGTTTTGAGGGAAAGTTTTTATCATTATTTTTAAAACTCTTATCTTCTGTCTTAGCAACAGTTCTAAGACAGAAGAGCAGGAAGGTCCAGGTAACCAAGGTTCAGTGACTTACCCTGGGTCACACAGCTAGGAAGTATTTGAAGCCAGACTTGAATTAGCAAAAGTTCTGAAGTATCAGTGTTGGAAATGGTCCATATAGTAAGCTATTTCTCTCTAATCCCAATTCCCTTTTCTCTTTCCCACCAAAAACTTCATTGGTAAATTTATTGTTTGATTTTGCTTTTATAGAACTTACATTTCTCAGCATATCCCTTCTCTCCTTCAAATAGCCATCCACTATAAAACAATTTGAAAAGACGGGGGGAAATCAATTCAGCTAACAAACCAATACCTTGGGGAAACATGCTAAAAGCAGTGTTTCACAGCTATAGGTTTTTTTTAAAACCCTTACCTTTCATCTTAGAATCAATACTTTATATTGGTTCTAAGGCAGAAGAGTGGTAAGGGCTAGGCAAGGGGGGGTTAAGTGACTTGCCCAGGGTCACACAGCTGGGAGGTGTCTGAGGCCAGATTTGAACCCAGGACTTCTCATCTCTGAGCCTGGCTTTCAATCCACTGAGCCACCTAGCTGCCCCCCACAGCTATAGTTTTTCAACTCTGAAAAGAACTGTGTGTGTATGTGTAGAAAAAACTATAATTCTCTTTTGCCAAATCAAGCACATATATAATATGTGCTTACTAATATTTGCTGAATTTAACTGAATTGAATTAAGAGAGAAAAAGAATGAGAGAAAGTAATAGAGTAGAAAATACTCTGGGCATAGGAGTCAGGAGATCTGGGTTTTACTCAGACAGTAGCTGTGTGACTCAGCCTCTTTGATGTTTTACAGATGAGTCTTTGATGATTTACAGATGAGCCTCAGTGTGTTCATCTGTAAAATGAAGAGGTTGGACTTGATTACCTCCAAGGTCCCTTCCACCTCCAAGTTTATGATACTACCATATTTATTGAATGATATTCATAGTTTTAGAGCTGAAAGGTACCCTGGAGATCATTTAGTTCAACCTTCCCATTTTACAGATGACGATATCTAGGTCTATGAGATGAAATGATTACTTCAAAATCATACTGTGACAAACTGAATTGCTGTAATTTTTGAAGGCAGGCCATCTAACTAAAAATCTAGTGTGCTTTCCATTGTTCCAAGATATTTCTTATGAATAGGAGAAGGCCATTTACTCATTCTAAGTTTCTTCATTCTGTAAAAGAAAAATGAGAAGCAGTAGTACAGAGAGCTGGCCTTGGAGTTAAAAAGACCCTCATTCAAATCATTCTAAGACTATGAGGAGCAGGGAGGTTGCTAATCTGGAGCAGGAGAAGACATTTTCTTACCAGGAGTTCCTATTCCAATGAAATCCCCCTTCCTGCCCTCCTCTTTACACTTTTTCTCTCTTCCTTTGGTAGTGGACAATTTTTGCATAGGTTATCCAGGATTGCTGTGAGGAAGATGCTCTGCTACCAAAGTATAATAAAAAGGTGAGTCATTATTACATTGGGTTTTTATTTCTGCCAAGAGGAAGTGATATTCCCTTAAATTAGTTAATCTCTACATTGGTATTGCTAAATAGACACATTCTCGTATTCATGCAATATCCAAGAAGACAAGTGTTGGCCAAGAGGCCAACTGTTGGCCTCACCCATTGCCCTTACTTTGTCTCTACTTTTGTCAGTCTCATACATAACTATTTTCAGACTAGTTCTCTCAAGACAATAAAAGACCATTAGATGATCCCCATGTTCTAAGTTAGACTAAGGAAATGGGAAGCTTATTATAAATGCTCTAAACTTTTTTTTTTAATTTTAAGCTCTAAGGCAGTATGCTTTCCATTATTCCAGGTATGCCTTTCATTTTGCCATCACCATCATTTTTGGATATTCTACTCTCCTCAGAGAGCTTTGCCTGTGACGAAGAAAACAATTCTACAAAATCAAACATTTCAATTGTATATGACAACTGATGCAACATCCCACACCCATAATATCTTACCACTCAAATAAAAGGAGAGGTTGCCACATGCACCAATCTGAGGTCAGATAAGGCTAAACACTGTATATTCACTTCTCAATCTGATGTCTCTATCTGCATGTCCCATCTCCTATAGGTAAAAGGTCTGTCTTAACCACACTGCATTTGTTTCTTTGTGCTATTGTTGGTTATAACGAAAGTCACTGGCACGGGGCTCTGTAGCACCTTGGACACTGACACTACTAAACAGTGCCAGCAGGCATATCCTCAGTTATATGGGGACGTGCTTACTCTTACATCTCTGTTAGCCATCACAGAAGTGTGAATCATCTCATGGGTTATCACTGATGCTAATAAGTACTACAGAAAATGGACTATCAGCACAATCACTGGAGGTAAGCAGAGATTAAGAAAAAGGTCATGACCATTGACCTTGGAAGAGTAGCAAATGAGCTCCATCCATTGCCAATTATTTGCCAATGAGTTATCCAGCGTTTCCCTGAGTATAGACTGTTAGAGTGCAATTATCTGAGCATACAGCTGGGTTCAGAGTATTCTCTTGCAGTTACAAGTCATTATTTCCTCTTCGGTAAAAGTGTCATATGCTGAAAGCCAGGAGTTTTGGTCACTGGCTCAGAACAGGAATTTGTCATCTGAGTTCCTTGGAAAGTATACTGTACTGTGGCATCCCACTGATCCAGATGTGCTATTAGAGATCAAGGGTTCATGCTGGAAAAAGGTCACCTAGCCCTCCACCTCTACTTGGTTAGGGAATAGAACTAGAGAAAAAACGATGTCATGATTCTCTTCTGCCATATTGGAACAAGACCAATGATCACCAGGGGCGTCTTTCCTTCTTTTCATTCTCCTCCCCCAGCTGTCTCATGTCCCACTTAGAAACCATTCAGGATGGCAGGATGATGGGATATTAGAAAACTATCCCTACCAGGGGCACTTTTTCCCTTCTGGCCTTCTCATTCCACTATTTTAATTTTTTTTAATTAACTTGATTACTCACAGTGATAAGATGAGAATAACCAATTATATTCCTTCAAATGAGGGTCACAAGACCTTACCATCTGAACTGCCACTGCCTTCTAAGATCCTCTAGGCCTTAATAGACACCATGTCTCTGTATGAACTTAATATAAACCCTCCCCCCTTATTGTGTTTGAAAATCCATCTTTGATCAGTATCAGCCCCACCCTTTGACTACCTGTCCTGCTGGCATCCTGGTATTTGGAAGGAGGCTGGCAGAAGTCCCTGAGTGATGGGTGGTATGGCAAAAAGTGAGGACTCAGACCTGGAATGAGGTTAAGCCTGTCCCACCAGAGAGTACTTGATGGAGTGGTGAAAACTGGCTTTAGAGAAGGGAAACAAGAAGCTTTCTCTCTCTTCTCTGGAGCATTTAACACTTGGCACAAGCTGACTTATCTCACTGCCAGCCCTGCTTAAGGGAGTAGCTGATGCAGCTCAGTTTATAAAGGGACTAAGAACTAGGGCAGCTAGGTGATCACTCTCTCTTCTGTCTCTGTCTCTTTCACTTTTGCTAATAATTATAAATTAATATATAGTTTCCAGAGAATTTTAATCATAACACCTCTAAATGCTGAAGATCCCTGATGCTTTCATTTGACTTACTGGCAGAATCTGTAGATCCTGGGCCTTGCCATGCACTTTTCCTTAATCCCTGCAAGTAAATTTTCTTCTATGTGTTGTCTCCCTCAATTAGAGCATGAGCTCTTTGGAAGCAGGGACTGTCTTCCCCCCTCTCTGCCCCACCCATTGGTATTCCCAGCACAGCACTTGGCACTTATTACATGCAGGATGAACACACCTTGGTCATAGAATCATAGATGTAGAGTTGGAAGGGATTCTCAGAGGCCATCTAGTCCAGTTCTCTCATTTTATAGAGGAAGAGATTAAATTGAGAAGGAATATCCTGCCTAATATTAGTATAATTATTATACGAATTATTGTATTAATTATTAAATAATTAACCAAAATTAAATATTATACTAATATATATAATAATTACACTAATACTAGGAAGGATATTCCCTCTTTCTGGGCACTGATTTCCTCATCTATACAATGGGCTACAGAAGGAAAGGGAGGTAGGAGCAGATAGGTGACTCAGTGGATTGAGAGTCAGGCCCAGAGATGGGGAGTCCTGGGTTCAAATCTGGTCTTAGATACTCCCTAACTGTGTGATCCTGGGTAAGGCTCTTAACCCCCTTTGCCTGGCCCTTACCACTCTTCTGACTTGGAACCAATATACTGTATTGATGTTCAGAGGGAAGGTAAAGGTTTAAAAATAAGGTGGGGGATAGACGACATGCTCTCCAAGCTCTTATTCAGTCCCAAATTCCCTGATCTAAGTGAAGTCTTATTTTATGTGCTGTGTTGTCTTAAGAAATGAGTGATATCTCCCCTTCTTAAGGAATCTAGTATAATTGTTTACATAGATAATGCCATTGACACTAATGAGACTTATCTGGATGAACCCTCTATATGTCACTGAAAGAATAGACTTCTTAGAAATAGAGCAGAAAGATTCTTGCTAATTCTGGGAAACACCTTCCAGTTACAACAGTGCTGGTTATGTCAGCTACCAAAGCAACCCCCCAACTACAGGGCCTCATGGAGTGATGCCCTGGCAGGGGTGGCCAGAAAGAAACACAGTCAGTTAGGGCTTTGCTCTTGCCCAAGTTCAGCACTGGCTCAAATATTGCCAGCATTCTGCCTCTAGCTTCTCACACATTGCAGAAGTGTTTCTAATGAATTCTGCAGTTGAAATCCATGCTATGAAATCTATAGCTAATTTCTGCTGGTCTTGACTTAATCATGTGAATTTTTAAAATAATCAATTCAGATAGCTAGTCAAAATCCCATCTAAATGTAAAACTGGTGATTCTGAACAACAAAACCCAAACCCCACCTCACAGTATCGCAACGAAGACAAACTGTTCTCTGAGAGGTTGGCAAACACGCAAACAAACACACACACGCGCACACACACACACACACACAATCTGTTCTCATTACCAGTCAGAATATAGGCAGGTATTCAACAATTTTTTTTTGACATTGCTGTCTCCAAGCAACACAGCAACAACCACTAGATAAAAAGAATAAATTAGTTATTTGCTGAAATAAAAATATCTGTCCATCTCTCTCCTAATAGTTCTCAAGTACCTCTCACCAAGGCATCAAAGAGCTCAAGAATGAAGTTGTGGCAATAAAATGTTCATCCTGGATCAACCTGTCCTCCTCTGGAAATAAACATTTCAGCTCTGCCTGGGAGTTTACTGAGAATACCAAAAGCCCTTTAAGGCATCAATAATGCACAGTTTTATTGACATTAACTTTTAATTGCGTTAGTCACCAGTTTAAAACAAAAACAAATGTTCTCTTCCAGAATATTCCCTGAAAATTAGGCTGCACTGGTGAATATGGTCTTTCACTGGCACTTCCTTTGCTATGTGCCTGCCTGGGTACCTCTGTCTTTATGTGTTCTCTCCTGCATTAGAATGTAAACTTGAGCTTTGGACCTGGAGTCAGGAAGACCTGAGTTAAAATCCAGTGACTGATACTTATTAGCTCAATGACCTTGGATCAGTCTTCTACACTGTGACAATTTCCTTATCTGCAAAAGGGTCATAAAGTTAGCACTTACCTCACAGGGTTGTGATGAGGATCAAATGAGATAATAATGATAAAGTCCTCAACATAGTACCTGGCACTAGAGATACACCATCATCATCATCATCATCATCATCATCATCATCATCATCATTATCAAGGGCAAAGAATGTCTTTCTGTCTACTTGTACTCTGCCTTCATTCATATCTCTATGGTTACTTATGTGACATTTTATCATCATACTTGTGGTGGGGAGGATGGGGTGAGCTAGGTGACTATAGCCTTCCTCTGTCCTTCTCTCAAACTCGCTCTGTATCCAAATGGAAGATATTGCTGTAAAGTAGAAACTTGATTAGGTCCCATGAGATCTTGGGCAAAATCATTTAAACTCACTTCCACTCTGAGGGTCTCAGTATCCTCAACTGTAAAATGAAGGGGGTGGATTATATGGCCTTTTCATCTCTATTTCTATGATTTTATGGAGTCTTAGAAGTCCATGGGAATTCCACTAATGTCAATACAAGATGGCTCCTTCATTTCCTTTTGCATGGTAGCTCAGCATGGTCTAATGAGTAACAAGGCAACCTTTTCTCCATTTTTATCTTGATGACATTAAATAATTGCTCCATAGTTTGTTGGGCAAAACCTTCATTTTTCTATAAATGAAGAAAGGGAAGATGGAGGAAAATACTGTGAGAACCAGCCTGTAGTGGAAGATGGGCTGGAGTGTTGATCTTAGATTCAGCAAGATTTACCAGCAGTATGATCCTGGGCAAATCACTTACCGACTTTCTGCCTCAGTTTCCTCATTTGTGAAATGGAAACAATAGCAGCATCTACCTCGTAGAGTTATTATGTGATTCAAACAAGAATTTTGGTCAAGTTCTTTGTTACCTCTAAAGGGCTCTTATTTATTTTGCATTTTTAACATTTATATGGCAGTTTATTATTCTTTAAAGTTTTGTTAGCATTTATATTTTAAAGCTTGCAAAG
Source organism: Monodelphis domestica (assembly GCF_027887165.1). NCBI lineage: Eukaryota > Metazoa > Chordata > Mammalia > Didelphimorphia > Didelphidae > Monodelphis > Monodelphis domestica. Next base: position 224,816,990 of record NC_077229.1, read on the forward strand.
TTCTTTACATATGTTATTCCATTTTACTTTCACAACAATATTGGGAGGCAGGTGCTATTATTATTCCCAATTTACAGATGAGGAAACTGCATCAAAGAGAAATTAAATGACTTATTTGGACTCATGCCTAATAAATATATGAACTTGAACTTAGGTCTTTTTTTTTTAACCCTTACCTTCCATCATAGAATCAATGCTATGTGTTGGTTCCAAGGCAGAAGACTAGTAAGGGCTAGGCAATGGGGGTTAAGTCACTTCCCCAGGGTCACACAGCTGGGAAGTGTCTGAGGTCAGATTTGAACCCAGGACCTCCCATCTCTTAGGCCTGGCTCTCAATCCACTGAGTCATATAGCTGTGCCCCACCCCTTTTTTTAAACTCAGGTCTTTCTGACTCTTCCTGACTCTGAGTGTTGCCTGTCATATGGTAGTTAGCTAATGGCATTAAATTTTTACAAATTTATTTATTTATGTTTATTTGTGACATTAAAATTCCCAGGCATCTCCTTCCCTCCCCTGCTCCCACTAGGGAAGGCATCATTTGACAAAAAGACATATGTACACACAAAATCACATTTTACTTATTTCTACTTATTTATTAGTTCTTTCTCTGACAATGTTTCTGTTACTGTATATGTTCTCACTGGACAGTTCTGGTCCCAAAAAATATGTCCCCACATGAGACTTGCCTCTCTCCCCTTGCCTTCAGGCGCTGCTCAGCAAATTGGAATGCAGGAAATGCACATGACTTGCTGAGTGGAGTTAGTCCAATATGTCACTAAATTAAATTTGCATGTTAGCTGAGTTGATATTGTATGAGAGACTATGAACTATGGGGTAATAGCATGGGAAAAACACTGGACTTGGAATCAGGAGATCACAGTGTACATCCTGATGATGATGCTTATTAGCTGATTTTGAGTGAACAAACTCCCAGTTTCTATTTAGGGCAGCTAGGTGGTGCAGTAGATTGAGCACCAAGTTTGGAATTAGGAAGATTCATCTTCATGAGTTCAAATCTGACCTCAGACACTTACTAGTTATGTGACCTTGGGTAAATCACTCAACCCTGTTTGCCTCAGTTTCCTCATCTGTAAAATGAACTGGAGAAGGAAATGGCAAACAACTTTATCTTTTGTCAAGAAAACTCTAAATGGAGCGATAAAGAGTCAGACATGACTGAAATAACTAAATAACAATAGCAATGTTTCTAGTTCTCTTTTGTAGAATGTAGATAATGATAGGGCACCCTCTCACCTTCTATTAATTTCTATTCAGGAATGTCCTCATGATGTGGCAATGACTCTGGGTTCCAAAAGTCATGCCACTGGAAAACAATCTCTGGTATATTCTACCCTGATCTCAGGGAGTTTCCCTTATGGTCCTATCGAAGGACTCTGTGACCATGATAAGAGAACCAACCTGGTTAAAGTTCAGAAAAGGTTCAATGCCAAAAAGTTGCCCACCAGGTTATGAATATTTTGGGTCACAGAAATTCTTGAAAAGAATTTACAAAGGCATGAAGTAAATAGAATAGCCACCTTGATGGCATCATAGACTTTTTTTTTTTTTTTTTTAAGGCACTGAAGTATCTCTCATAGGATTGCCATTAGGCTCAAATATGAAAGTACCAGGCAGCATGTCATAGTAATGAAAGAGCTTGTCTGAGAGTCTGGAGACTTGAGTGTAAGTTTTGTCTGTTAACTGGGGGTATTTAAAACAGACTATGGTATAACTGTAGATATTTGAATTAGAATTATGTACAGTATGATTGTCAAGAATCCCTGCAAAGTCCATCCATCGAAGCCCATGGCTTCCATTCTAGAATTTCTGGTCTCCCTGATGAGATTAGTAGAACAGATCATGCCCAACCATGCATTCTAATGATTCCGATATCCTAGGATGAATAGCTGATATACAAATGAACATTTGGAGTTGATATTAGGTGCTTCTAATCCCTTTTCCTCCTTGGATATCCTCAGCTCTTCAAGAACTGATGCCAAACCCATGACCCCCTTACTACTTAGAATTTTAACTTTTAAAATTCCTTCTTATAGCCTCCTCAATGGATGACTTCCTTTTTTGGGAGGGTCTTAGCCCCACATGTATGCATAACCTTTTCTCTCTCAAGGAATCTCTCTGATTGTAAGACAAATTCATCTCCAACGTAATTTTCCAAGTCAACATGCCTCTGATACATAATCATTGTGTGACTGTGAGCAAATTGATCAAACTTGGTGTCCCCGGTTAGGCAATACAGGTATGTTGCTGATCTTTATTGATGAAAGGTGTTTCTACACATGGAATTCTGTCCACTAATGGAATGATGAGATTGGACTAAAACAGGTAGTAGGTTAATTCTTTGCTTATTCAGGTCCCACCTTGGAAAGATGGAACTAAGCTATAAGTTGGGCCACTCATCATAGAGGGATCAAAATATTTTAGTTATAGTGTCTCTCAGGCTGCAGACGCAGTGGGTGGCCTTCTGTGACAGACTCAAGAATACTTTATTGCAGCAATAAAACCCCTAGACTGGCCTGAGATGGAATTATTTGTTATTCCTAGATATATCTGATAGAGTAGCTGTTGACAGAAGGAAAATGAAGGCTTGTGGTAGACCTCGCAAATCCAAAAAGCAGCTTCATTTTTCTCTTTTTTCTCTTGTTTTCGTATCTCAGTGAGTCACATGTGCTTGACAATAGCAAGGGCTTTTATTACTAAAGAACTTTATCTCTTTCTGCTGCTCCTTCCCCAAATAAAATCATAATCCTTCCCCTGTGATGTTACAGTCATATTCCATGGCCCAGTCTGATGTCACCAATACAGGTTATGACTTTTGGTTAAATGCTCTTATCCCACAATATTGCAGGCATGAGAAGAGAATCCTCACGGGCAAAGCTCTTAGCTCCATTCTGTTGTTTGGAGTTATAAACAGAAAAAGAAAATTATAGAAAAGCCCCCAAACCAATGCTATTCTATAAGAACAACATTTCACATTTCCATAGACCCAGAAGGAGCTGGGAACACTTCATCACTTAAAGACATGCAAATCAAAATGGGCAGGTGTTGTGCCCCAAACCAGGCAACATAGCCAACTCTCTCTTCTTCTGTCACGCTCCTAGCTCTGGCACTCTGATCGTGCCGCCTTTCATTAATTCTTCCATTCAAGAACCTGGATCCTATTTCTAGGGCACCAAATAACAGGCATCCTACAGAGTGGTTGATGTCCTTTATGTATACACTATTCAGTGGGTACTCAGTCACTTAACATTGCCAGATTTAGCCTGATGAGAGGTTTCTTGCTTTTTTTTTTGTGGGGTGGTGTGAGGTTGGGTGGGGAATGTTTCTCAGGGAAGGCTACACAGTTTAACTCTCTACCCTTAATGGTGCCCATGTCCAAGAAAAACCCAATCTATCCACATTGATTGGGACTGTTTGTGGCAGAACTTCCAAACTGATAAATAACACAGCAAACCTAAAAATGAGCCAATAATTTTAAAATGGTGCATCCACTTAAGTTTGTGTTATAATGGCTTAAGGCAACCTCACAACTCTAAGCTAGGATGAGAAGAAGGTGAATCCCTAGGGGTAAAGTCCCACAGGGAGGGGAAGCGGGCTTCATTTTAGGGTATTGTGCAACATCACTCCACTAACAAGGACTGGGAGAAAGTTTTATTATCAACAGAATTCTTACACTAAAAACATAGCTACATTATTTGCAGTTCTGTAGTCTATAGGTAAGTGGTACTCGACTAACTTGTGAAATTGGATGGCAAAGAGCAAGAAACTTCTGCAGAATATTCTGGATGCTCTACCAAGATAGGCTTAGGGTCCTCCCTGAGAAATACCTTCCCTGTTTCTGTGCCTTTTACCATAGGGCCAGTATATTGTAGCTATCATGGAGTCAAATGATTCTGAGCTAGAATGTGTGTAATTATCCTAAAAGTCCACAGTCTTTTAAATTATCTTTTAAAGTAATTTTAGGAAAAGATAATCCCCAAAACCCTGGACCGGGAAAGCAGGTCTTTTGGAGAAGATGCTGTATCCTAAGGATGCTTGCAGAAAACAAAGATTAGGGGGCAGCTGGGTAGCTCAGTGGATTGAGAGCCAGGCCTAGAGATGGGAGGTCCTAGGTTCAAATCTGGCCTCAGCCACTTCCCAGCTGTGTGACCCTGGGCAAGTCACTTGACCCCCATTGCCTAGCCCTTACCACTCTTCTGCCTTGGAGCCAATACACAGTATTGACTCCAAGACGGAAGGTAAGGGTTTAAAAAAAAAGAAAACAAAGATTACATCAGATTTGGAGTGAATTTTGGGATATAATGAACTGAACTGAGGGGGAGAAGGGGTTGAGCCTGCCATTTATCCTGAAACACTAATACTGATGGGGAGTGCCCCTTAAGCTGCTTTTTGTCAATCTACCTATCAATCATTTTTACTTTCTTTATCTTTTATTTCCAAAATTATTGTAATTCCATCCATGAAATGTACAATATCTTTTCTATATTTATACCCCCTAGTGAGAAAATCCTAAAGGTATAGACTCCCATTTGTGGAATGATTTATTGGGGAGATCGACATGTTAATCTGGAGAACCAAAAGTGGGGAGACTTAACGTGCTGGTCTCCCAGAAAATCAGAATGGGAGAGTTGTGTGATGTAAAATACCTCCATCCCTCAGCAACAGTATCCCAACAATGAGACACAGGTGCCACAGAGTAACATCATATCTAATGGCCTGATGCTGGCATTTCCTGGAATCCCCTGGCATCAGCATGGGCATCCCTAGTGTCAATGTACTGGAGCTAGCATGACATTGCCATAGAGGGACAAATGTCATGACCTTTGAAAGCCATTGATCAAAGACAGGTTTTTTTAAACCTGGGCAGGAAGACCAGTTCCTCTCTTGGCTTACTTACCTGCCTTGGGACTGATGTTTTTCTTTCTGTGCTCCTCCCTTAGCCTGGCTCTTGATCTATGGTGAGCCTCACCTCCTCAGCCTGGCCTTAACCACCAGCCAAATAGAGAATCAGTTATAGTAAGGCTGAAATCAATCAACCGGTGTGTCTGTCTGTCTGTCTGTCTGTCTGTCTGTCTGTCTGTCTGTCTCTCCACTACTAAATGCTTATAACTGTGGTGCTGATTTTTTATTTTTATTTGCTACAAAGGATTACAGGGACACAGAACTAGAGGTGGAAGAGATTTCAGAGAATATCTAAACCAATCTTCTATATTACAGATGAGGAAAGTGAGGCATAGAGAGATAAAATTACTATTTAAAAAGGTAGAAAGTAGAGGTTAGACTGATGTCCTCTTTCTATTGTACTACACTGCTTCTCTACTATTTCTCTGACTCCTAATTATGCCACCAAACACTCCCTTCAAGCAATTCACAAATATTAATTGCTCAGTGTGTAGAGTACTATGATTTACACAGAATGGCTCAGAGTCTAAAAATGTTGATGCCAACCACATATACATAATAAAAACAAGAATTTTCAACAAATTATTTTTTTTCCTTACCTTCCATTTTATTTTCACAGGAGACCAAAGAATCTCAGGAAAAACTGAAGAACCTCAGATATGAACCTCAAAAACTGAAGAACTTCAGACATAGAATCTCAAAAATTGAAGAATCTCAGACATTATCATAAGGAAATTAAGTGGGAGATGCAAGGCATTTCTGACCCCAAGTCAAATAATTGTCTACGACAATAGAGATTTAGTCCTAGATAGAGAAGTTTAAGATCAGAGAAGCACTGCTTGAGAAACATTATATTACTCATGAGTCTAGTAGGGAGCAGGCTAGATAAGAAGAGTTCAATGTTATTGGCATCAGGCTTTAGTGGAACTAAAGGTGTCCTGGCTATGTACATAAAAGCCATGTATGCCCCTCTACCTGCTTCCCCTAGGTGTGTCAACTCTTTCCACTGGTGCTTTGTGTGTTTGTTTGAGAGGATGCCCCAGTATAGGTGGAGGAGATATTCTGTTTCTACTTTCCTTGAAATATATTTATATTTCATATATATATTTATAATATATTTAAATCTATTTTATTTCTATTTACATATTCATAAATATATTTATAATATATTTAAATCTATTTTATTAAATGCCTTTAAGCTAAATGTGGCTTTTGACTGACTAGTAAATATTTTAGTGGTGTCTTGTAATCTATGGTTTTGAACATACATAGACTCACAGAATACCTTGAACATGAGATGGATTTTCTGAGGGCCCCATATGAGAGGGAGGCAGTCTGGGTACTAACGTTTAGATAAGGATGGGCCACTGACCTGAAATAGCCTCAGTTATGTAAGGTCCTTCTGTCTAGGCTCCAGACAAGGCAATGAAAGAGAATTGATGAGTTAAATGACAGCCCTGCTTGGCCTCTACTAGACAGGGAAGCTGGCTTTGATTCAAGTGAAGTTCATCTTTGGAACTCTTCACAGAATCTCAGAGTTGGAAGATATTGCAGAGGTCATTAAGTCCAACTGGCACCTGAACTTGTATTCCTTTTATGATGTCCAAAAAAGTTGGCATCCAGTGTTTACTTGAAGAACTCCTGTGATGGGGAATCTATTGCCCCCGACTGAGTCCATTCCATTTGAGGGGAAGCTTTTCTTTCCATATAGCTTAAATCTATCTCTCTTCAACTTCCACACTTAGTTCATAAAGCAATTAGTACAAAGTACTAATACAACTAATACTAGTACAAAATAGGGGAGCTAGTGTGGCACAGTGGATAGAGCACTGGGCCTGGAGTTAGGAAGACCTAAGTTCAAATCTGGCCTCAGACACTCATTGGCTGTGTGACCCTGGGCAAGTCACTTAACTCTGCCTCATTTTCCTTATCTATAAAGTGATTTGGAGAAGGAAATGGCAGTGTCTTTGTCAAGAAAAACCCAAAAAGAGTCAGTCATGACTGACCAGTGAAGGTACATAGTAAGTGCTACATTGATTGTTATTATCCAAGCAGAAAAAAATCTAATCTTTCTTGTCCATAATGATCCTCCAAATACCTGAAGATAGCTAACATGCACCCTCCAAATTTTTTCTTCTCCAGACTAACTATACCCAGTTATTTCACCTGATCCTCATACAGGATATTCAGAAGAACCTTTACTATTCTAGTCCCTCTGCCCTGAATTCTAGTTCATAATTGTCCTTCCTAAAATGTGGTGCCTCAAACTATATAAAGTATCTAAAATGTGGTTGGATCAAGGAAGAGAAAAGTAGAACCTATCACCCTAGTCTTGAACACCAAACCTCTCTTAATATAACTTAAGAATGCATTTACTCCTTTTGGCCACACATATCACAATTGACTCATACCGAGCTTGTAGTCTACTAAAAACTCCAGATCTTTTTCAAATGAGCTTCTGTTTAGCCATATGTTTCCTATCTTATATTGTTAAATTAATTTTTTTTAGAATCCAAATATGACTTTACATTTATCCCTGTTAAATTATATTTTAGTAGATTCTAACCAATATCATCTCTATTGGTATCTTTTAAGATTCTCTTGTATCCTGGCACCTATTCTCTCAGTTATCCAAATAGTCTGTTACAGATGGCACCCACTGGCACAAATAATCTCTGCAATTAGCACATCTCCTTAGCTACTTAAGTGGAGGTCCAGTACCCTCATGGGTGCTTTTGATTATCCAAAACCACACCCAAATTGAATTAAAATCCCTTATCTTCTACTTGAGTTTGTTCTTCCCTTCAGTTACCTTGTAGTTCCCAAAGTTTTCTATTCCCTCCAACCTTCTAAAACCATAACACTCCTATTCCTTTAGTATAGGGAATTTGTGTTATCTAAACTATTCCTCCAACTCCCACTTCCAGAATTATATTTGCTTCTAAACTCAAAATCAATCCCTAATTTATGTCATATGAAACTACTTTCACTTGTAGCCTGTGTGTGTGTGTGTGTGTGTGTGTGTGAGAGAGAGAGAGAAGAAATGGTGAGAGGCAGCTAGTTGGCTCAGTAGATTGAGAACCAGGCCCAGAGATGGGAGATCCTGGGTTCAAATTTGAGCCCAGATACTTCCCAACTGTGTGATCCTGGGCAAGTTACTTGCCCTACCATTGTCAAACTCTTATCACTCTTCTGCCTTGGAACCAATACAATGTATGCATTCTAGGATGGAAAGTAAGAGAAAGTAAATTTTTTTTAATTAAAAAAATGGTGAGTAGGAAAGAAGCATTATAACATATGGGCTTAGCCTCCTTCTTCTAGCTGAGATAAGAAGAGGTCAAGTAGTTTTCCTTATTAAGCCCTTAGAGACCCCTCTCATTGTCATCTAGTAGAGTGAGAAGTAGCTCTGGTGAGCAAAAGGGAAAATGAGAATTTTTAGACCTTAATTGTTGCCTCCCTCCAGAAAAGTCATGGCTCTTCTGCCTGCTCAATCAGCTTCCTGGAATGGGAGTTGAATCAAGAACTACTTCATTTTCTGTTTTCTATAAAAGGAGTTCAAATACCACATCAGAGAGGAAGCTTACTTCCCTTTGTTAAGTCAAGCATGCCATAGGACCCTGGAATTCACCAACCTATGGGGCTTTATTAGCCAGGGCATTCTAAAACATTTCAGTTGTGATTTTATTCTGCTGAAGACACAGGAATAAATGGATGCTTGGATCCCCCTGGACAAACACTGGAGAAGTTAAGCAGACTTTAAAGATGATTTCTGTTCTGCCTGGTTTTTCTCATCTCAGTTCCCCAGCTGACCACAGAAATTTTTGATATTGCTATATAATACAAAAGTAATTTTTGTTAACTATTTACCACTTTTCCTAATTACCCTGAAGTGAAGATGGCAGCTTAGAGATAGCAACAGTTCAGATTTCCATAAACCCTTCCTCACTGATCCAAAACATAATGCTTTGAGGGTACTGAAAACCAAATCTAACAACAGGACAGAGCTAGAGAACCCTCCTCCTGGACCCAACTTAAAAAGTATGCTCCCCAAAGAAGTCTGAATTCTAGAACACTTGAGTTTAAGGGGAAGGAAGAAGGAAGGTCCCAGGACCCCTCCCCCACCTACAGTGCTGAGCCTCCAGTGGGGGCTAGAATATCTGGGCAGCCAAGGGCACTAGTCTAGAGGGAGTACCTTGCTGGCAAAGCTGTGCCAGGTTCAGGGCATAGAACACAGAAAGCATAGAGGCAGCTGGAGGAAAAGCATAGAGCAGGCAGCCTAGTCACAGCCAAGATGCTCTATACCAATCATCCCTTTTCTGGAGGTTTTAGCCTAAGGGCACATTCAGCTTTGCAGATCAACTCCTTAGCCCTGGCTCAATCTCATCAATAGGGAAGCTAAGAAGCCTTCAGAAGGCAGAGAAGCTCAAGCTCCAATACCCCTCTCCCACAGACTGATCTGAGAGCCTCCCTGACTGAGCTCCAAGGGGCAAAGGGGCAACAAACTACAGGCAAAAACCTTTACCACAGGGCAGGAAACCCACTTCCTTCTCAGCTTCTGTCAGCTGGGGAAGATCAGACCACCTGATCAAATAGCAGAACAGAGAAGAAGCCCCTTCAGGACAGAATAGCCCAAATCCACAGATCTAGCACATAATGAGAGGAGCAAGACTACAGGCAACTATAGGGGGGAAAGAAGGGGAAAATATGAGTAAGCAACAGAAAAAGAATAAAGAAATTACAATCGACAGCTTCTATCCAGGCGCCGAACAAAGAGCAAATGGAACAGAGGAAGATCAAGGTATACCAAGCGAAAACACAGAAAATACAGTGAATTGGACACAGGCTTTGGAAGAACTCAAAATGCAATTAAAAAAAATTAAGAGAGGCTGAAGACAACTGGGAAAAGAACTTAAAAAGCAAAATAAATCATCTAGAAATAGAAAGTAGTGTCTTGAAAGCCAAAATTAATCATTTTGAAAATGAGGCAAAGGAGATAAAATATAAGGCAAAGAAGCTGAAAGATGACCTCCAAAGAAAATCAGACCAGAAGGATAAGGATGACCAAAATGCCAGGGATGAAATTCAGTCTTTAAAAACTAGAATACAACAACTAGAAGCAACAATCTCACAAGGCAGCAGGAAACTATAAAACAAAAACAAAAGAATGAAAAAATTGAGGAAAATATGAAACACCTCATCCACAAAACAGAAGATCTAGAAAACAGGTTCAGAAGAGACAACTTAAGAATCATTGGACTACCAGAAGAACATGACAAAAAAAAAAAAGCCTGGACATCATTCTACAGGAAATTATCTAATTACCCTGAAGACAAACAGTGATTATATTTTAGTGTGTATCAGATGAACTTTTTTTGTGATAGGGCCAGAATTTCCCTGATACAAATTCCTTCCTCCTCAACCCAGAACCAACATTGGGTTGGCTCAGGACAGTGCTACTCCTGAGACTTGATTGATCTCAGCTTCCCTGATGCAGCTTCCTCATCATTTAGGGCAATAAAAAGTTCTAGCCACATGGAGTCTGGGTCTCTCAAATATGGTGGATGCCTAAGACAAAACAAGTCACAATATCCCGATGATGTACCAGATAGATACCAGATAGATACAAAAAAGACCATGTGCAGAGGAGCTAAGTGCCAATGTGTCCTTGTTGCATAATCTTGTTGAATCAGGGCAAAGCAAAACTCCTTTGTTAAATGTTCAATGTGTTGTGAGTACCTCATTTCATCCCAAATTGAATCTGAACTATGAGTATACTAGTGTTGGATATATTTCTGACACATGTCTAAAACTCAATAGTTCTCTATTGCCCATATGCTTTGTTCTAGGTTCTGAAATCCCCTTATAAAAACAACAATAATAGTTAGCATTTATATAGGTTTAGTTTATAAAGTGTGTTACATATGGCATCTTTTTTCATCCCTGCAACAACTCTGGTAGATAGATGCTATTATTATCTACATTTTATAGATGAAAAAATTGAGACACAACTAGGTTGAATTACTTGCCCATAGTCACACAGCTACCAAGTGTCTGGGGCTATAGTTGAACCTGGGCTTTCCTGACTTCAGATTGGGGAATCAATGAAGATTTTTGAGCAGAGGAGTACCATAAATAGATCTTTTTGTTAAGAAAAATAACTTTGGTGCCCAAGAAAGGAATAATTAGAGTGACTAAATAATGGTGAAATTAGAAAAAAATTGAGAATCTATCTATTAAAATCATCCAATCTGATAGGAATGGCAGTTTGCACTAGGACATTGACAGTGAATATAAACAGGAAAAGACAGGAAAATTCCTAATGTCATATGATTTTCGAGTTAGGGCTATAAGGAATATTGGAGGCTATCTAACCCTCATTTTGGAGATGAGGAAAAGATGGAAGAGCCACTTCATTTCTTTGTGGGGCACTTAGAATTTGGTATATGCCCCAATGACCTGAACCAATCACCTCTCAATTATGAGATAATATCTCTGATTAAACTTGGGCAAATTATTTAAGCAATTTTGATTAAAATGAGAAAATAAGAATGATAAGAGTGATTTTTTTCACAAAGGGAAGATGTTTTAAGCATTATTTATGATAACCAAAGTTTTAAACATTATTTATGATAACCATATATAATTTTTTAAAGTTATAATAAGGGTCTTTAGTTAAGGTAGGTAGATTATAATCTGGGAAGATATAGAGAAGCATAGTACTAGGATTTACCCAGTATATAGCATTTTAATTTTTTTAAACCCTTACCTTCTGTCTTGGAATCAATACTATATTTTTGGTCCCAAGACAGAAGAGTGGTAAGAGCTAGGCATTTGGGGTAAAGTGACTTGCCCAGGGTCACACAGCTAGGAAGTGTCTGAGGCCAAATTTGAACCTAGGACCTCCTGTCTCTCAATACATTGAACCACCCAGCTACCCCCTATAGTATTTTAATTTTAAAGCATTTCACTTTCTTATTTTTCTTAGGAGATAGTCAATGAGTTTATACCTTGAATGGAAAACTAAAACATACATGAAGAATGAGAACATTGGTGAAAGTAGCCTTGATTTCTCAAAGGCAAATTCTGGTAGGTCTTACCACTCTACCAATACTTCAATATTCCTTGAAGTGTTTGAAATACTTTTTAAAATAATATAGCCATGGGGGCAATGGGAGAACTGGATATAACCCAAGCCACTCAATATTCCATCTTAAGTATCTCTCTGCTAAGTGTTTCCTATTTTAAAAGCTAAAGAAGTTAATTTTCTCCTCTCTATATTATGTTTCTTAACATCCCCTAAGCATATTTTTTAAATTAACTGTTCTTATGAACAGTGTTTTTGTTTTGTGAGGAGAGAAGCAATAACATGGACATCATTTAGTTTGAAAAGATGAGGGCAATGTTTATATGCAAATTCTATTGAGTTAGGTCCTGCTACTGAGTAGGAAGTAATATGTCATTTTCCCAGGGTGAATGAATCCCTTCAAGGCTCTCTAGTATCTAGTGGGGTTCATCTCTCTATTCATGATTTAGAGTGCAAAAGAATCTTGGAGATCACCTAGTTCAACCACCTAATTTTATAGATGAGGAAATAGGGGCTTAGAGACTTTTAAGCAATTCACCTACAGTTACCAACTAGGTAAATGGCAGAGTCAAGATCACAAACCAGGCTTAAAGGGTAAGATGACTCCAATAATATATCTAGCAATCTTTCCATTTCACTGTTATCACTCTTTAATCCATGCTTACCATCCAAATAATATTTTTCTTGGAATATCCTGGTCAGATCACCATTTTACAGATGGATAAATGGAGGCTTAGTCAAGTAATTAACAATGACTTGATCTCTGATCATTACAGAGATAGGACTAGAACTCATGATAAGGAGGTATGGAATTTGATTTGTTAGGGCACATCTGAAGAAATTCATGACAAAGGAACTGCTGAGGTATATTCATAAAAGTATGTGCTTCCATTTCAAAGGTACCTAAGAGTTCATTTAGTCCAACCAATTTTTTTTAAAGTGAGAAAACTGATGGACAGAGAGGCTAAATGACTTTCCTAAGGTCACATAGTCTGTAACAGAAGCCATATTTAACCCAGGTCCTTTGACTCAAAAGGGAGACCTTAAGATAAATAAGACAGTTTCCCAATAAGGACAGACTTCCACTGCTCCTGTCCAACAAATAACTGCGGAGAGCCCTCAGACTCTACATTTACTCCATAGGTCCACTACTTTGTCAAGGAAGAAAGAAAAAGGATAACTATGGTTTCTGACCTTCACTTTGCTCATTGAATCTCATTATGCATGTGCCTAAATGAATCAAGCTGCCACTGGGTAAGACTTTGATGGGAGAAACTTTTATGTCAAATGAAAGAAAAAGACAGAAAGAAACTGGGTCTCTGAGAAGCGTTTCTTTTTAGAAAGAAGTAGTTTTATGCATCAATATCATTAGCTAGAGCAGCAAAAGCTACATTGTTCCAATTGTCTCGCTAAGTGAAGATAATGATCTTTCTCTCCGTGCTTTTCTGCCTTGGCTCACAAAAATAACAATCAATACAGATGCTGCAAAGATGAAAGCAAACTATTACTAGTTACAGAGTGTCAAAAGAGGGAAACTTTTTTGTAACTACATTAAGGCAATTCTAATTGTTAACAAAAAGCATCTTCCCCCTTCTTTTAAAATCCTTAAAAAAACAATTGGGGAGACTTAATTAGGATGTCAGCTTTAATGTGGATACAAATTAAGGAGCTCCATTAGTGCTTGTCACTGCTCAAGACACATGAACTTCAGAAAGACTTCTTCTAAGCAGCCTGTCACATGTCATCCAGCTCCTGTGACTCATTGTGAAAGCCAAATAGCTGGCAGCAAATCAGCACTGTTTTAAAAAAGCCAAGAAGTGGTTTAATTGTTTAGCTAGTTACTTTTTTAATGGACTGAATCTAGAAAATATTTAAGTTTTATAGTTTACAAGGTGTCAAGTTCAAATGAAAAAGAAACACAAAGGAAAAAACACTAAAAGGTTATAAGAGCTTCTCTCCTCCCATCTTCTACCTGTAAAAGGGTTTTATAAATGTAAAATCTATTTCCTTTAATTGCTAAAGAAAAGAAGTTTGGAGCATCAACCTAAATTATTATTTATATGACCAGATTGACTTTAAAAAATAAATCTATAACTACCTACATAATTGACAAACTTAATTCACATGCACAACCTTTGACCCAACTGTACTAATACTAGTTCGGTGGTCCAAATAAGATTAAAAAAAGGAAAATGAGCCAAATGAACAAAATTACTTTGGGTTGTTCTTTTTGTGGCTGCAAAGAATTGGGAACTAAGAGAGTGTCCATCAATTATGGAACGGCTGAATGAGTTATGGCATATGAATGTGATGGGAAATAATTGTGTAATAAGGAAGGATGAAAGGGATGGTTTCAGAGAAACTTGGGAAGATTTTATGAACTGATATGTAGTGAAGTAAGCAGAACCAGGAAAAGAATCATATAATCACAATGCTTTAAAGATAGTCAACTTTGAAAGACTTTGAAAGAACTATGATCAACATAATGACCAACTATAAATAACCCCAGAGGACTCATGATGAACCATGCCTACCTCCAGGTAGAAAGCTCCTGGACTCTTGGTAAAGGTTGAGGTATATATGTTTAGGTGTGTACACACACACACACACACACACACACACACACACACACATATTTGTTCTGTTATTTCAGTTGTGTGCAACTTTTTGTGACCCTATTTGGAGTTTTCTTGGCAAAGATACTGGGGTGGATTGCCATTTCCTTTTCTCGATCATTTTACATATGAGTAAACTGAGGCAAACAGGGTTAAGTGACTTGCCCAGGGTCACAAAGCTAGTAAATGTCTGAAGCCATATTTGAACTCAGGTCTTCCTGATCCTAGGCCCAATGCTTCATGCATTGCCCCACTTAGCTGCTCTATATACCAGGTACACACTCACACACATGTGTGAACACACACATATATTACTATATATATATTATATATACAGACTATAGACATCCTTCATAGTATATAGGTATGTGCATAAATTAATTTTTATATATGGATTATATGCATTTATCACATACATGTACTTATAAAATATGGACATACACTAATATATAATGACAGATATTGAAATATATACATATTTTACACACACATACATCATGTGCATAGCTGTATTATATATGTATATATGTATATATGTTTACATGCATATATATGACTGATTTGGGAATGTGTTTTGCTTGACCATTTATGTTTGTAATGATTTTTGTTTTTTATGACTTCTCAATGTAGGGAGAGGAAAGTGGTGGGAGAGAAAGAATGTGGATCAGAAAATAAAATAAAATTGAATTTTAAAAAGGTAAATGAAGGGGCAGCGAGGTGGCTCAGTTGGTAGAGAGCCAGGTCTATAGACAAGAGGTCCTGGGTCAGATCAGACTTTAGACACTTCCTAGTTATATGACCCTGGGCAAGCCACTTAACCTTCATTGCCTAGTCCTTACCATTCCTTTGCCTTGGAATTAATATTTAGTACTAACTCTAAGAACATAAGAACCACATTGGTTACCACTAATGTATTTGTGATATTTCTTCCTATTAGAATGTCAGCTCCTTGAGGTTGAGGACTATCTTGCCTGCTTGTATTTGCATGCCTAGTGCTTTCACTGTGCTTGGCACATAATATGCTTTCAATAAATGGTTTCTGATGAAAAGAAAAAGCAAACATTAAAAAAAAAATCCATTGATCTTTTATAGTTGGCCACTCTTGAGGAAGGACTGTTTTTCAATGGCAGATGAGACTTCAGTAGAAAGAGCTCTGGCTGTAAGAATTTGCCTCATTATCACTTTTCCAACCTTGGGAGTATAAAAATAAACTAAAGAGATTCTCTTGGTCCTACTGACCTCTAATGAGTTAAGGAATCTCGGGGAATAATCACCATAAGCTTTACCTTGGAGGCGATGACCACAGGTTGCTAGCAGATGGCTAGGAAGAATATGTACAGAGAATGAAAGACATTTTTAGAAAAGCTGCTCTTTGGGGTATCTTGGTTAAAAAAAAGGTAAACTAGTTGAAATGCTGAAGGCACCAGCTGTCCCCAAATATTCATGTTGAAATGCCCACTAGGTTGGAAGAGGCTTCTACAATCAATCAATGAACTTTTTAGTAAATGGCCACTATATGCCGGACATTGCTACTCTCCGAGAATACAAATGTGAGACATTCCCTGCCCTTTAGCAGCCTACATTCTGGGGGTAAGGGAAGAGAGATGGACATATAACCCATTCATTCACCATAATTCAATACAAGATATCTACAAAATAAACACAATCATTTTGCATGGAAGGTTCACTAAAAATTTAGGGAATCAGGAAAGGCTTGTTAAAGGAAGTAGTGTTGAGCTGGGTATTAAAAGGACTCAGAGGGGGCAGCTGGGTGATTCAGTGGATTTGAGAGCCAGGCCCAGAGATGGGACGTCCGGGGTTCAAATCTGGCCTCAGACACTTCCTAGCTGTGTGACCCTGGCTAAATCACTTAATCTCCATTGCCTTGCCCTTATCTGTTCTTCTCCCTTAGAGCCAACACACTGTATTAATTCTAAGACAGATGGGTAGGATTCATTTTATTTTTTTAATGGACTCAGAGGTTCCAAGAAGCAAAAGTGAGAAGAGAAGGAATCCTTAGCCCATGGAATAAACTAAGTGAAAGAGAAAAGGTGTTTGTTTTGCACCAGAGCAATGAACTGCTAAAAGATAAGGGAAAATTCAGAAGGAGTTATTCACAAGGATGACTATTATAGAGAAAGAAAGATACTTTATGAGTTTTTTTTTAAATTTTGTGTGCTACAAACTTTGAGTTTATAAAATTTTAGGGGAAAGTAGACATTCATGAGAACCAAAAGATGGAACTAACTCACACTATATGGGCAGGACAGCTGGTGGTGCAGTGGCTAGAGTGCCAGCCCAGAAATCAATAAGACCTAAATTCAAATCCAGCCTCAGACACTTAAAAGCTGTATGACCTTGGATGTCATGTAACCCTGCTTGCCTCAGTTTCCTCAGATGTAAAATGAGCTAGAGAAGGAAATGACAAACCATTCTGGTATCTCTGCCAAGAAAATCCCAAAAGGGGTCATAAAAAGTTGGACATAATTGAAACAATTCAACAACATATGTGGGTAACTGGAAGGAAATGACAGGATTTAGAGTTCTGGTGCATAATAGTAAGATATACTCAGGAAAGGCTACTTTGTAGAATTTCTATGTAAATAAAGGGACAAAGGAATTAACATACTACTTAGAAAATTCAAATATGGGAAGTGTCTTTTTAGCAGAAGATTTGGAAACTTGGACTCAGTCAATGCTTCAGGAAATGGTAGTTCAGTAATCAGGTACTCAAACAATGAAGGAGGCCAAACCAATTTCTTAAAATTTAAATTAAAGTGCAAATTACAGCCAGAGCTGAAGCCTTCTCACTTACAATAGCTTTGACTAGGCTGTTCCAAGAGGATGCAAGGACAGGGTATTTTCCATGGGCTTATCTATCTGTTCTCTAATAATGATTTGGTTCTTGGGTTATATGAGGCTGATTGCATGTCATAAATTGCTGACATTTTAAGGACTTTGGCAGAGCTGCTGGGTCCTTGTTCTGTTGTGATAAATGTATTAAAGTCATCCAAGCAGTAACGCCTGTGTTTCCCCAGTTATTGGTGAAATACTCAGTGCCAGAGATGCCTAAAGTAAAGGTGAAATGGGGTGAGGAGAAAGGGGGAAAGGAGGTGTCTATTTAACTCGTAGCCCTTGCCCCTTGAAACACAAGTTCATGTGCTAATTGGCCGGTACTGTGTGAAACATACTCACACACATACATCTCCCCCAGGCCCTATCCAGGTAGAACCAAATTGGAAGATGCTGTCTGTCTTCTTGAAGAAGAAAGGAAGCAGATGGAACTCCATGATTTGGAGCAGAATGGGTTTGCAGCTAAATCTGGATAAACTTATAGCTTCTTAAAAATCAGGCTCTTTTCTCCTTCAAGTTGTTGAAAATAAAAGGTGAGACCTCTGGAGAATATGGGAGGGAAGGGAAAGGAAGTAGGATTATTTAGTGCCTATTCTGTACTGCCATGAGTGCTTTACAAATCTTATCTAAGTTAACCCTGAACAACAACCTTGGGAAGAGGTGTTATAACTGAGGAGTCTGAGTCAGAGAGAGGTTAGGTGATTTGCTCCAGGTAACACAGCTAGCTAGTGTCTTAGGGGGGATTTGAACTCAGGTCTTCCTGATTCTAGGCCCAGTACCACCTACCAATAATGGAAACTATTGATGGAATTTTATCAATTAATTACTCAAAATTATAGTTATTACATGTTAGAGCCATGACTAGCACTTGTCAACCAACCAAGTGGTATAAATTTACTATGCAAAGTACACACACACACACACACACACACACACACACACACACACACATCATTGAACACTACAGATATCACTGAGTGGTGTGTGTATAGCAGTACAGCTCCCAGGAAACCCAAAGCACCAAGTTCAAAGCTGCACGTGGGGACACTCACCCGATCTTCCTCAGCTCGTATGTCCGGCATGGTGCTCATGCAGAGGCTGACTGCCGTGATGGCCACGAAGGAGACAGAGATGCAGGCAAACATCTTCCCTGGAATCCCAGAGTGAGGATTTTCTACCATGTCCCTGAGCTGTCTCATGCACTGAGCCAGCCGATTGCCCTCCTGGAAGGCACAAGGCGGAGACTCATTCACCATCAGTTCAGTCTCATAGAACTGGGCTTCCGCCGCCTCTTCTTCTTTTTGCCGAAGTCTCCTAAGGCAGCACCACTCGAGACACTCCTCCTCAATCCCCCAGTAGGTCAGCTCATCCTGGAAGGAGAGGGCACACATCTCTCGAAGGAGCCGCAGCTTCCCTGCAGTAAGGAAATTCATAATGGTCTTGAAGGCACAAGGGTTTCGGTCAAAGAAGAATTCATTGCTGCTGACATCGTAGTCATCACAGACGCTCATGATCTCATCATGGTTGTGACAGGACTTCAGTCTCTCTAGCCGGGTCAGAGGACAGTTCTCTAGGGTAGTCCAAGGGAGTCTATATTTGATGCCACCCACATTGATGATGACATGACGGGGCCAGTCCTCACAGTAAGTGGGGCAACAGGAGTCTTCTCCAGGATGCAAGAGCCTGGCTTTCTTGTAGAATAATCCTTTCTTAGCCTGCACCTTGCAAAGCTTCTCGAAGCCATTGTAAGAATAGGGGGTGAAGTTGGGGTCGGGGTTCCCAGAGAGCAGAGCCATTTCCTGATACATTGGTTGTGATCATGGAGGTGTCCAGCCCTAGATCCAGAGAAGAACTTTGGAGGCACCAGTGTCTGCAAAAAAAAACCCCAACACACAATGCAGTATTAGTGTAATGAAAAACAATGAAAATGTTTGCTTTGTAAATTATTCCTCTCTCTTCCCCTTGCCTGCCAACATGTAGATATTCATAGTTTGGGGGAAAGATGGATGACCTAGGGACTATAGTTTTATCACTTCTCTTTTTATCCCTTTATTAAAGTTATTCAATCACAATAGACAAGTCACTTTATCTCTAGGCAGCCCATGTGTCATCCTGGTGAGACTGGTGGTGACAATGTATACATACCTTAAATGACTTGCCCAGGGTCATACAACTAGTAAGTGCCTGAGACTGAATTTGAACTCAGGTCTTCTTGACTCTAGACTCTAGCCACTGTACTACCTAGCCCCTCTCACTTTTAGGGAGGAGTGGATAATGAACTTGTGTCCTAAGAAGTTATGAAGAGAACTCATGTACTGAACTCACCTCTCTGAGAACAACTTGAAATAATTTTTTTAAACATTGTATAGCTATTATATCATTTCCATTTTCTTATTGTAACTTTCCAGGAAAATAGGATATCACCTTTATCCTTGTAGATTTTTGAAGGAGAAATCTAGACATTGGTCTATGAACAATAAGTGTTTTCACTCCAGTGAGACCAATGACTTAGAGAAGTGATGCCTTTTAAAGACCAAGTGTCCAAAATGCAATGCTTACACTGTATGTGAGCCCCCTATCTTAACCCAGACAGGGGAGGGAGGAAGGGCCCCCATTGGGCTGCTGAGCAGAGAGGGAGGTGATGGGAGAAATGTCCCCAGGTATGGGTGGTGGGGGAGAAGGGACCAGCCCCTTCCCCACTCTGGCACATGTGCCATAAATTTGCCAATGTGGACTTAGGGTCTTTGGAACAGTTTGCAAGTAGATAGAATATTTCCTGGAGGCAGGAAGACCTGAATTCAAATCCCTTCTCAGGTACTTACTAGCCATGCGATCAGGGCCAAGTCACTTTATTTATTTTTGCCTCAATTTCTCCAACTGTAAAATACAATAATAGTATCTCATCTCTGAGGATTGCTGTGAGAATCAAATGAAATAATATTTGTAAAGTGCTTAGCACAATGCCTGGCTCATAGTAGGTGCTATTTAAATACTTCCCCTTTCTTCCCACCTTAGGCTTAGTTTCCTAACCTATTAGAGAGGTGGACTGAGTAAAGTTAGATCCCTCCCAGTTCCAACATTTTATAATTCTAAAATTCTAGTTCTTTATTTTGATGGGATAAAAATAAATAATACAAATCTCTCATCTTGGCTAGGCAATTTAACTCCATTGAACTTCCTACTAGAGCCATTTAGGCTGGCTAATTTAACTTTATTTCACTGTTTTCTTTCTCCTTTGGGTTACAGGAGGAGCCAAGAAGTCAACAATGGCACAAGTCCATAAATAGTAAGCACAAATAATCTACAAACTAGGAAATTTTATAACTTAGTGAAAAATTTCTCAAGGTCTACTAAAATGATTCCAAGCCCTAAAAAGAGGAAAAAATCTCTCCAGAAGCTAATTGGTAACACACCCGTTTTTTAGTGTTTGGGATAATTGTCTCAAGGCAAGAAAATTAAAATTTACTTGGGGCAAAGACTACTTTTTAAAAATACAAAGTATCTTTAAAATGACATTCTGAAAAGTGTTTCCTAGCTTTGGGTAACAATCATATGTGCTATGTGATCTTGGGCAAGTCACTTTATCTTTGCCTCAATTTCTTCAACTGTAAAATAGGAATAATAATAGCACTTCCCCTCACAGGATGGGTGTGAGAATCAAATGCAAGTGATGTTTATAATTCAAAATTGTAGAGTCCCTGGCTACCAGATAAAATTGTGGCATTGAATGAGGATAACTATATGCACATATATAGATGTATGTAAACACCATTAGTTCTGGAAAAATAAATTCAAAATGGCATTAGAAGCAGCTCCTAAATGGGACATTGTTGCTAATATGAACGACTGTTCCTGATGAATTTTTCCTGATTTCTGTAAGACTTTTGTGATACCTGTGCTGATGGACAGATGCCCATCTGTGACTCAGAGAGAAAGATCTGGAAGGATGCAAGCTTCAGATACCACCCACTTGCTAAGATGATGGGACATCTGGCTCTTTAACTATGTATGGGCTGCTTCTTCAGGAGTAGCTGTCTGTGAAAAGGTAAGGCTTGGAATGGATTTCTTAGGATACATTTTACTGAACTAACTTCATTTTATTTCAGGAAATAAATGAGAGACAAAAGGGAGAAATACTATGTTTATCTTTAATGAATGTATACTTCTAGCACACTCAGCGCAGATCTCAGACTTGTTAAATACTTTTAGCTTAGTCAACACACTTTAAAAAGGCTGTTTCAGATGACATGTTAATGAGACTAATTCACTCTGGTGCAGTTCGGAATCTTCCCATTTTAACTTTTATAGCCAGGGAATAAACATAACAGGCTAATTTGCTAGAGCTGAAACATTCTCTTTTAGTACACCATGTCTCCAGTTTGGAAATG
Source organism: Monodelphis domestica (assembly GCF_027887165.1). Lineage (NCBI taxonomy): Eukaryota > Metazoa > Chordata > Mammalia > Didelphimorphia > Didelphidae > Monodelphis > Monodelphis domestica. Next base: position 224,838,851 of record NC_077229.1, read on the forward strand.
ATGTCATTGATACAAAGCTATGGCAGCTTATCAGCAATATCATGTGATAAAGCCATTTGTTCTTCAGTGCCCACTGCTGTGGTTTGTCCTTCCACGGTAGTAGAAAAGCGATTTAACTTGTCTGCTCCTAATTTATTTCCCAAAGCAATCCTCTAGAAATAATTTCCTCCTCTCAACCAAACCTGGTCCAACAAGTGAATGCCACTAGGATTTCATTGGCATCATTAATGTTCTGTTGGTGGAGCTATGAACAGGTCCAATTATTCTGGAAAGCTACTTGGAAGTATGCCCCTAAAATGTGACGCTGACCCCAAAATGCTACCATGAGGCCTATAGTCCCACAGAAATCAAAGAAAGAAAAAAAGGATCTCTACATGCAAAATTATTTAGGGCACTCTTTTTTTGTAGTGGCAAAGAATGGAAACAAAGGGAGCATCTTCTACTGGGGAATAGACAAAAAAATTATGGTATATGAACTTAATGAAATACTACTGAGTTATAAGAAATGACAAAAAAAGAGAAGATTTTAAAGAAACCTGGAAAGATTTGATACAGAGTGAAGTGAGTAGAACCAGGAGAAGAATTTATATGATATCAATAACTTTATAAAGAAAGATTTAAACTCTGGATTGGTGCTATGACTAACGATGATTTTAGAGGACTGATGAGAAAATATGCTACCTACTGTCTCCTGATAGGAAGGTGAAGGACTGAAGATGTAAGATGAGACATACATTTTTGGATGTGGCCAATGTGGGAATTTGTTTTACTTGACAATGGATTTGTCCATGGATTTTCTTCTTTTTTTCTCCAGTGGGTAAGAATGGGGACAGAAAATAAATACTTGGTTTAAAAAAAATGTTTTTTTAAAGTTTCATTGGCACATGGGCTTCAGAGACTTAGCAGTAAGGAGGAAGACTAAAAGAAATGGACAAACAGGTTACTCTCTCAATTCTGAAAAGTAGTAGGTTGACGAAAATATCACAAACCCCATAGACTTATGAATTAGAGACAACATGGTGTCCTATCTAGGCAGTTGGCTTGGGAGTCCAGGAGACACAGGTGTTCAAGCCTGATTCCCTACTGTGACTATAGGCAAGTTATGTAACTTTTCAGACAACTTTCTAAGCCTATAAGTAATGGATGAGTGGTGTGGTTAAATACGCACCCACCATTTCTATGTATATATGTATGCATGTATTAGAGGAGAGAGAATTTTTACCCTGGAATTCCCCCTAATGAAATCAAAAATCTGGACCAAAACACACACACACACACACACACACACACACACACACACTTTAAAGGTAATGGTGAAGGACTTACCTCATGATATTTTAAGATATATAATAAAATAACAAAAATCAAATCTTACAGGCAGAAAAAGTGCCCAGTGAAATAGGACATATATTCAAACTATTTTAAGAGCTTAATAGATGAAAAATAGAAATAACATATCAAAAGGGAAATAACTCAATATTTAATAACTTTGGGGAGGACAACTGAAGGAAGAATTAATTTGAATCTATTTCTCATAACCATACATTATAAAAAATTATGCCTGGATCAAGAGTTTACATTCTTAAAAATCAATTTTTAAAATGAGGAGAAAATGTAATCACATTTCTATTCTAGTCACAAGGAAAAGATAAATTTCTGACTAGGGAAAAAGATTTTTATCAGAGATATTATGGGTATATCTGAATACATTAAAATATACTTACATAAGGGAATATAATAAAACATAAAAAGGAAACCAACTGAAAATATACATGACAAATATAATCAATAAGTTTATTATATAAATTTTGTTATTAATTATTAAATTATTAACAAATAGATAATCTAATAAATATAATTTAATATTATACCATAATACAATATCATATTAGTTAATTGATACATATATTATTGTTGTTGTTTATTATTTAAGAATTTATTTAAAGGCATATGATCAATACCCAGATTTCAGGTGATCTAATAGTTTATGTCAGACAGCAGACAAAGAACTAGATTTGAAATCAAAATACCTGGTTCAAAGTCTGGTTCTACTTGACTTTTTAATTCTTACTTTAGGCAAGTCATTTTATCTGCCTCAGATTCAGTTTCCTTATTTATTAAAACGATGGGGCTGGATTAAATAATATTTCAAGAGCCTTTCAGTTCTAATTCCTGTGATCCTAGAGACAGGAAGCAAGTTATTACGTGGAAAAAAACTACACAACTAATTAGCAATAAATTTCTAAAAAGCTTTCAAAGTACCATTATACACTTATTAAACTAAGCTGGATTGAAATAGATACTATACACCTTCCTTGATATTGGAAATTATCTTAATCTTTCTGGATGGTAATATTGGCAACTCCTAATGGGAGTTGAACAAAATTGTTCAGATCTTTTGGCCCAGGAATTATGCTTCTGGGATTATATCTCAAGGAAATAGTAACTACCAAAGGAAAAATAAGTGACTTAAACTCATATGTTTATAGTAGCATCATTAATAATACACAAACACTGTAAACAGTTCAAATGTCCATAATAGGAAGATAATTAAGCAAACAATGATATATTGATTCTAAAGAACTATTAAAAATGATGAATATGTGGACTGACCAGATCCTTGAAGATATCCATAGGAAGAAAATTTTAAGTAGAAGCATGCAATGTAAATATAAAAGTACACAAACAAAAAAAAGCAGAACACAAAATAATATATATAAAGATTAAGCCATGTCTAACTCTTCATGTCCAAATTTGGGTTTACTTGGGAAAATTCTTGGCCAAGATACTAGAGTGGTTTGCCCTTTTCTTCTCTAGCTAATTTTACAGGTAAGGAAACTAGGGCAAACAGGGGTAAGGGACTTCCCCTGGACCACTCAGCTAGTGAGTGTCTCAGGTCACATTTGAATTCAGCTCTTCCTTACTCCAGGACCAGTGCTCTATCAACTATAATGTGTGAAAGGGAATTCTTTATTCTCTTTGTCTATTTTTAATCAATCTTCCTAACCCATACTTAACTCATACTTAACCCCTATTTAACACTTTGTTAGTCATCAAGTAAGAGAATTCACAAGTCACTTACTTGAAGAGTTCCACCCTTTTAACTCAATCAATCAGAAACTTGTGAATCCTGTGATAAAAGTTGATACCTTCAGAGGGTGAGAAGTAGATCCCACAGACACTGCCCCCCCACACCCCCAAGCAGTGCTAGGAAATTTGGAACCTGTGATTGGCCCCTGTGAAGAGGGGAAAGGACAAGAAGTGACTATAAAAAGTCCTGAAAAGCTTCAGCTTGAGGTCCTCTTGGGCTTGAATCTGGAGCTTGGAGGATCTTGGACTGGGACTGCAGCTTGGAGCTATGACTTTGGACTTGGACCTTGGCTTTGACTTGGGACCTTGGCTCTTGGACTGTTTCTTGAGTGAGTGAGTAGCTGGCCTTCCTTTCCTGGCTTCTGGAGAGAGACCTTCCCCTCTTGGGTGGAACTCAGGGTCCTCTGGTTGAGGATTAACAAGCCCTGCTGGGCTGAGCACTGAAGCAATATTTAGTGTGATAGGCTAGACATCTTCTCTACCCTCTTTTTGCATTTTTCTACTTTCACTCTTTCCACCTTTTTATAAATAAAGCTACTAAAAGTCATTTTGGCTTGAGCTACAATATTTTTACATTGGCAACCACAATATTAATTTAGAATTCTCATATATTTAGTCAAACCCTTAATTTAAATCCTTACAAATGTTTAGCTGCCCAAGAGAGAGTGATTAAACAAACTAAAAATATTTCCCCATACATGTTTTATATATGAGTGATTACATTTGCAGCCATATAAATTCTAATTAGGCTATTTTTCCTATTGAATTAAGTTCCTAATGTGAAAAAAAAAAAACCTAACAGAGCACCGAATTAACATAAGGACTGGGGTGGCATTTGGAGGAAGAGGTGAAGAATAAAGGTGGGATGGACATGTGGATATTATCCCCATTTTTGATGTGGTGGAGATGTAATATAAAGAGAACTAGATTTTTGAGTTAGAAGGCCACTGGGTTTAAAATTTGACCTTTGAAACTTGATACTAAAACCTAGAACTAAAATAGCAAACAGGTGGGCCAATCTTTGAGACCTATGAAAGAAAAGAAAGGGGATGGAGATGGTCATTAGCGAGATGTGTCTTTGGGCAACTATAGTATAAGAGGTCTTGAATTTTCCTTATCCTCCAAACCCAGGAAATCCTTTCTCTTGGTCATTCATACTATGCTCAGTTCCCATTCCTGTCTTTCAGCCTATTATTCCTCTTTTTGACAAAGCTCTTATTCCAGACTATAACAGCCATTATTAGTCGCTTAATACTGAGTGAATTCTAGTTCCTGCTTTCTTAGGTACTGGGGAGGTAACTTACAGAGAGGAAGGAAGGAATGAAAAAAGGAAGAAGGAAGAAAAGGACAGAAGGAAGGAGGAGGAAAAGAAAGGGAAAAGGATGGAGGAAATAAGCATTTATTAAATACTTACTATGTGCTCGCTACTATGTTAAGCACTTTACAATTATTCTCTATTTTGATCCTCATAAATACTCTGAGAGGTATGTGTTAATATAATTCCCATTTTATAGATGAGAAACCTGAGACAAACAGAGGTTAAAGGCCCAGAGTCACACAGCTAATAAATGTCTGAGGTCATATTTGAACTCAGGTCTTTCTGACTCCAAGCCCTATACTTAATCTACTCTGCCACCAAGCTGCCCCAAATAACTGGAAATGAAGGCAGTGCCTATCAATTGGGAAATGACTGAATAAACTATGATATATTCATGTAATGGAAAATTATTATACCACAAGAAATGATAAAGGAGATAGATTCAGAAAAAAACTGGGGAGATATATATGAAATGAGATGGATTCAAATGAGGAGAACAAAAACTATATGACTACAGCATAGTAAAGGAAAATACCTTTGAAAGACTTAAGAATTCTGACTAATTCAGTGACTAATCACAATTCCAGAAGGCTAGTGATGATTTCAACCTCTTGACAAGAGTAGTAGAAGATGCAGGATAAAGAATTCATTTTCAGACACGGTCCATCTGTGTACTTATTTTGCTTGGCTATGTTTAGGGCAAGGGAGAACTTTTGGGGGACTGGTAGTGGGGAGATGGGAACAATGTAAAGCATGGTGCCTGGCATATAGTAAATGCTACATGTGTTTATTTTCTTCCATGCCCCTATCCCATGAGAACATATACATATATTCTGTTTACTTTATAGCATTGTTTTGAAGAGAACAATTTATAATCTGTGAGCTAATATTTATTTAAAATGTCCATGTGAAATTTAAAAAATGACATGTATTTTGTGTTTAATGCTTACAAAACATTTTCCTCACAACTACCCTGTAAAATAGTAAGGAAATACCAGCATTTCCCTCATTTTATAGATGAGGAAATTGAGGCAAGTGATTTATCCTTATAGTAAATGTCAGCTAATGATTTAAATCAAGGTCTTCTGGTTTCAAGTCCAATGTACTTTCCAAGTGGACTTCTCTAGGCCAGGAGCATTAATGATACAACAACGTTTCAATTATCTAGAAGGAGGCAATGAGATCAAAGTTACTTTGTATGCAGTAAAAAAGGACAGCTAGGTAGCACAGCAAATTGAGTGCCAGGTCTGGAGTCAGGAAAACTCATCTTTCTGAGTTCAAATATGAGCTCAGACACTTACTAATTGTGTGACCCTGGGCAAGTCCCTTAACCTTGTTTGTCTTGGTTTACTCATCTGTAAGATGAGCCCGGGATGAGAATGGCAAATTAGTATCTTTGCCAAGAAAATCCCAAATGGGGCCACAAAGAATCAGACATGACAGAAAAACAACTGAGCAAAAAGTACATTAAAAAGCAAAATGGATAATAAAGTATAATGTGGCTTTTTTCTGTTTGAGGAGGAAACATATCAATGCCAAACTCAAAGAAATCCCCAGTAAGTATCAGCATCCTCACACATTAAAAACATGCTAAAAGATATAAAATAATCCTCATGTTCAACTTTTGTCATCCTATTGAATCATTCAGAAATTTTGATCATTGTGGCTTGACTAACTGAAGTTCGACTTCATTTGTGACTGAAGGCCAGAAGTCTTGAGTCTCTTTCCGTAGAGGGCAAATCCTCAGAAGAGTATACACTTCTTTCCTCTTGGAGCCGTGCATCAATTTCATACTCCCTGTCTCCTAGGTGGCCATACCACTAGGGTCCCTGGAGCACCAGAACCCATTTATTTATAAACCTTTGATTACTGGAAGTAGCACCAGTGCCACAGTCTAAGTAGGCTCTCGGAGAAAATAAACAAGCTTGGAATGTGTGAAGGAACAAATGAAAGATAGTCTCTTGAGAAACTGCTGGATACAACGCTCTTTGGAAGTGTGTGTGTATAGGACTGGAGGGCCTATTATTCAGGTGAAAGGGAAAGAAAATGAAAAGGAAGAAAAAGACAATGGATTCTTTGAAAGGTTAGAAAATGAGCTTGTAGTTAATTATCTCAGAAATGAATTGACCATTTTGTAGTTAGGCTCAAATAAAACACTAACAGGCAACCCAAAAGCTATTTAGTAGACAGTTATTTCTGAATTTCACCCAAAATGAGGGAATAAATTTTTTCTTCCACAAAATATTTTTTTTTCTTTTGGGAGAAAGCTCTTTTTCTGTGTTAGGGAGAAAAGAAAAAATAAATAAAAGCCTGAGATTTCTGATTAGATGAATTCATCCTAAATCTTTCAAAAAAGAGCCTTTCCTTTACATTTGGCCAGAAAAAAATGTTTATATTTCTTTGGGTGCTGTATTTGCTCACAAATACTGAACATTTGTAGGATGGTTGTATTTAGATAAAAAATCCAATCAGCAGTTAGCTGGTCGGCAAACCTGCTGTAAGTAGAAGGCACTCTGCTCCTCTGACAGTTGTGGAAACAGGAACATACTAATATCCACTGCTGACACAATGAGAATGTGTCATCGGTCTAGTTTGATTTAAGCATGTAATCTTCTGTTGCTTACTGCTGATAAGAAACTACTTGATGGCACAATTTTTTGTTTTAATGTCTGTCTTTCCCTGGAAGAAATCACAGAAATAATTTTGTATTCTTTTATGTCCAAGATCATTAATCACATTTCCCCCCATCTTGGCTGAGGTTCATGGGCAGAAAGCAATATGGTTACAATTAAATACTTATTTCCATAAATTTCTCGACAATGTGCTTAATAAAGAGGTAATGTGCTTCAGCTCAGTTGGGTGAATACTAAACTATATAAATTTTCAATAACTCCAATAACATTAACCAAGTTATTTAATTTAAAAACTTATTGCTGTTACCTAAAAACTAACACCAGACAACTTACTGAAAAGAAGGTTTTATGGCTACTTCTTTCCTCACCTTGAGGGTTACCACATTCTACCCAGTTTTGATTGGCACATCATTGGATGCTATGCTGCTCAAACGTCAGGATTCAATGGCAACCCTTGAACTTTGAATTACTGATGAATATCTGAGGCTGACTGCAGCTTCTTGATATGGCTAGTATGGAACACGTTGGTCTTTGAGCTTATCAGTTCACGCACAAGTAGGGGCTTAATACATAGCAATTCCTGATGATAATGATAATGCTGTCCCAGTTTTACAAAGTGGCTTATAATCCCCAACCTGTCTCTCAGGTTCCTTCCAGCTCAAAAGATTCCTGTGGGTGTGCTTCAAAGAGCACAATCAACTAGTAGAGCAGAGGGCTTCTTAAAGATGGAGTGGATTTGGGTATCTCTAAAAAGCCAGCATCATTTTGGGGACATTCTAGGGATAAAGAAAAAGCCTTTAAAGTCCCTCCATGACCTCCACAAAAATCTCAGCAGCAGCCATATGAAATGACTGACTATAAGTCTGGTTTCCACAAAACAAAAATAAACAAAAGACTGGCTTCCTCAAAAGTTGATAAAATATTCAATCAACAAGTATTTATTCAAGTACAGATCATTCTTCAATCACAAAGCACACTTGATACTTTGGGCCTAAAGTCTTAAATCTTGGGTGGCTTCTTTTGAAAAAGCCAGCTCTTTATTCTCTTGTCCATAGGGAGAAGAGAGAAAAGCTTCATAAAATCGCATCCTCACATTAAGATCCCTGCTTATTCTTTAAGAATTTTCATCCTATCAGGAATCCCTCAAAAATGGTGATAAGGATCTAGTCATCTTCATACTTTAGGGACATTGTGTTTGAGAGCTTCTACATCAGTTGGTTAGTCAGTTGGTCAAACAAGAAATTATTAAAGGTCTATGTTCCAGGCATCATGCTAAGCACTAGTGATACAAAGAAAGGTAAAAGACAATACCCACTCTCCAGGAGCTTACAATCAAATGGGGGGGGGGGCAATATGTAAACAAATTGGAAATAATCAACACAGGAAAGGCACTGACTGTTGGGATCTTGCAGAAGGTGGGATTTCAGCCGAGACTTGAAAGAAATCAGGGAAGTTAGAAGGCATAAATAAGGAGGAAGGGAGTTCCATACATAGAGATAGCAAGAGAAAATGGATGGAGTTGGGAGATAGAATGTCCAGAATAAGGAGCAGTAAATTCCCCATTTCAGAGTCAGTGGCAGCAGTATAAGGAAAAAGATGCTGGAAAGGTAATAAGAGTCTGAGTTATAGAGGTCTTTAAAAGCCAAATAATAATTTATATTTGATGCTGGAGGCAATATTTATAGTGATAGAGTGAAATTTCCACACTTCACTCCACCATTGGTTATTCAAGTTCCATAACATAATCTGTACATTCTAGATACACAGGTTTTCACAATTGGACCTTTGGCCTAACTCATTTAGAGTTACATTTTGTTGGATCTATACACTTGACTTTCAAGGAGTTCCTGATTTTCTAAAATTGCAGTAGTGCTCAATTTTCTCCCAACTAAAATTTAGATATTATAATTTGGCACTTTCCTCAATATCATTTATAAATTGTACTTAAAATTAATTCATAAATAAGACTAGATGATCAGAATATGAGCCATTCCCTAATTTATAAGTGGCCAAAAGATAGAAACAGATAGTTTTTGGATGAAGAAATTAAAGCCATACATAGTCATATGAAAAAATGCTATAAATCATTACTGATTTGGGAGACACAAACAAAAATAATTCTAAGATATCAACTAACACCTATCAGATTGGTTAAAGTGATAAAAGAGCAAAATGATAAATGTTGGAGGAGATGTGGAAAAATGGGGACATTAATATATTGTTGGCTGAACTCTGAACTGATCCAACCATTTTGGAGAGAACTCTGGAATTATGCCCAAAGAGTTACAAAATTGTGCAATATCACTTTTGGGTCTGTTTCCCAAGGTGATCAGGAAATTAGAAAAAGAACCTAAATATTCTAAAATATTTATAGCAGCTCTCTTTGTGGTAACAAAAAGCTAGAAGTCGAAGGGATGTCTATCAACTAGAGAATTAATGAATGAATCATAGTATATAATTGTGATACAATACTACCGCTACCATGGAAAGATCTACATAAAATTATGAAAAGTGAAATGAGTAGAGCCAAGAAAACATCATATATAGCATCAGAAGAACATATGAAGAATAACTTGTGAATGTCCACCCCCAGAGAAACAACTGATAAACAGAAACATGAAAGACATTGTTCATATATGCATATATCTTTTTGTCAGGCAGTGTCTTCTCTAGAATGGAGAGGGGAAGTAGGGAAGGAAGTAGAAGAAGGAAGTAGGGAATTTTATTATAACCAACAAACAAATAGATTAATTAAAAAAAAAGATTATATAACCAACCATGAATGAGGTCTTGGCAGAAAATGAAAGGATGATAGTTGTGCAATAACCCAAAGTAGCACCAGCTAAAGGAAATACTAGGAATCATGAAAGTACATTTTTCTTTTTTTCCAAAAATTTTTAAATTTCCATAGAATTCATTTTTGTAAGTGAATAATCTTATAAAACCAACCCCCCAAACATATATCCAAATAAACAAGTGATAAATCATATGTTTTCATCTGCATTTCTACTCCAACAGATCTTTCTTTGGAGGTGGATAGCACTTTTCTTAAGTCCCTCAGAATTGTCCTGGATCATTATCATGCGGCTAGTAGCAAAATCTATCACATTTGATAGTTCCGCAATAGTGCAGTTACTGTGAATAATGTTCTTCTGGTTCTGCTTATTTTCACTCTGCATTAGTTCACACAGGTCTTTCCAGGTCTTTCTGAAATTATCCTGTTCTTTATCCCTTAAAACACAATAATATTCCATCACCATCATATACTACATTTTGTTCAGCCATTCCCAAATGAGGAACACCCCTCTAGTTTTCAACTCTTTGCCTCCACAAAAAGAGCAGCTATAAATATTTTTGTGCAAACAAGTCCATTCCCATTTTCTTTAACTCTTTGGGATACAGACCTAGTAGTGAAATTAATGGATGGATCAAAGGGTATTTATTCTTTTAAAGCCCTTTGGGCATAGTTCCAAATCGCCCTCCAGTTCACAGCTCTACGTGCAATGCATTAGTGTCCCAATTTTTTGCCACATTCCCTCCAAGAGTTATCATTTTCCTTTACTGTCATATGAGCTAATCTGATAGGTGTGAGGTGGTATCTCAGAGTTGTTTTAATCTGCATTTCTCTAATCAAGATGGATTTAGAACATTAGAACATTTTAATATGATTATTGATAGCTTTGATTTCTTCAATTGAAAACTGCTTATTCATATCCTTTGATCATTTATCAATTGGGGAATGATATGAATTCTTATAAATTTGACTTAGTTCTTTATATATTTGAGAAATGAGGCCTTTACCAGAGAAATTTGTTATAAACATTTTCCCCTCAGTTTGCTAAAAGTACAATTTTAAACCCCACAATAAATTGGGAGGAAATGTGATACAATTTATAAAGATCTACATTTTAATCCTACCTCTGCTATTAGCTAGATGCACAGCCTTGGGCAGGTAACAACTATCCCAGATCTCAGTTTCCTCATTGTTAAAGCAAGGGAGTTGGTCTAAATGAGATCTAAATTCCATTCAGTTTGAACAGACTAGCTTTTATCATAATTCCAGGATGCAACACCAACAGAGTAAAGTGTATCAAAACTTGTGAGAAGTCAGTTACACTGATAACTGAAATCATTCCAGAGGAATCTAATGAAAACATTGCTGATTCGATCAATTTCTGGCTATCCCACTAATTAATCATTTGACCTTGGGCAAGTCAATTAACTTCTCCAAGTCATTTCCCCTCATTACTCTATATGCACTCACAAATATTAAAAATACCTGACTAGCACACCTCCTATGTTACATGGAAGAAAGTACCACAATGTATTAAATTTTGTATATCCCTAACTCCAAGCATGGTGGTCCTATACAAAGGGGGCTTAACAAAGGATTACAGTAATAAATCATTGCATCAGAGAGATGACAGAGCAAACATACACACACAAGGTAGCCTGAGCAGCAGCCTAAAAAAGGATTGCCTTGACAGTAGGATAAGCATCTTCCCTTTGTGAAACAAGCCCATAAGGTATGAAATATTTTGGTACCATGCTGCAAGGGAACACAAACATTGTTTCAGTAATTAACATTTAAATATCATATGAGAAAGGCAATGCAATTTGCAAGCGAACTGGTTGTTGTGACATGATTTGAAGTTAGAGACATAAAACATAGATTAGGTTGAATGTAAACTGTATCCAAGGGAGTTAGAAGAGTTCAAACAAAGCATCTTTGGCACTGCAAGAAATTAATAATACATCATTGTAACCAACAATATCTACATAATTCTTTTTTTAAGGGCATGACATTTATGTACAGCAAAAGAATGCTTATCTTGAAACAATGCCACTTGTTTGGTTCCAATGAAATTCTGTGATTCACACTCATGCCCAATCTTAGCCCTCAGCAGAAATTTATGCAAAAGAGCTAAAAAGCATCATGCATCTCAACACATTAATCAGTCCTAAAAAGGAAGCATATTTTCCCATTCTTTAAAGTCCCTGTGGGGCTCTTACTCCTTCTAATTTTGTAGGAACATAAAATTAACAGGAAAAAGATATATGTTTGTGTAGCCCTTTACAGCTTAATTTCTTGAGGGGAAACATTTCAGTTAAATAAGTTCAGGGAGATAATTCTGTTTAATAATGCAAAATAATAGGGTACAATAGATGGAACTAAACCAAATGTCTGTCAGCCATCAATGAAGGAAGTCTCAGGAATCTCAAATATTTATTTCCATTTTTTTTCTTTAAACCCTTACCTTCCGTCTTGGAGTCAATACTGTGTATTGGCTCCAAGGCAAAAGAGTGGTAAGGGCTAGGCAATGGGGGTCAAGTGACTTGCCCAGGGTTACACAGCTGGGAAGTGGCTGAGGCCAGATTTGAACCTAGGACCTCCCATCTCTAGGACTTGCTCTCAATCCACTGAGCTACCCAGCTGCCCCCTTTATTTTCTTTTTTACCTTTAGACACATGTAGTCTTTGCTGTTTATGACATAAACATACTAAGTATCAGCTCTAAGGCAGAAGAGTAGTAAGGGCTAGACAACTGGTTTTAAGTGATTTTCCCAGGGTCACATAGCTAGGGAAAGTCTGAAGTCAAATTTGAACCTAGGACCTTCCATCTTCAGACCCAGCTCTTTATTCAGTGAGCCACCTACTTGCCCCCAAATCTTTTTTTAACACTTATTTTGGTTTGCATAACAACTTGAAGAGAGAATGGGAAGGGGAAAGGGGAAGGCAACTGAGGTTAAGTGACTTGCCCAGGGTCACACTTTACTTTTGATTTTTTTAAAAAACAAGATGAATATTATCTAATAGTGATGGAATGGCCTATTCTAACAAAGTAGGCTAAACCATACAGTTGTTTTAATGGTGAAAAAGTTTGTTTTCTTTTTTCTGATGATGTGTTAAATGATTTTACAGTTTGAATGGAATCGCCTTATTGCACTTAACTCTGCATTTTTTTGAGAAAAATTAAATTAATTAATAATTTTTTCCCATGATTACATGATTCATGTTCTTTCCCTACCCACCTCCTATAGCCAATGAGTACTTTTACTGGGTTTTACATGTGTCATTAATCAAGACCTATTTCCATATTATTGATATTTGCACTAGGGTGATCGTTTAGTCTATATCCCCCAATATCTCCATTGACTAAGGTAATCAAGCAGTTGTTTTTCTTCTGTGTTTCTACTCCCACAGTTCGTTCTCTGGGTGTAGATAACGTTCTTTCTCCTAAGTCCCTCAGAATTGTCCTGGATCATTGCATTACTGCTAGTACAGAAGTCTATTACATTTGATTGTACCACAGTGTATCAGTCTCTGTGTATAAGGTTCTCCTGGTTTTGCTCCTTTCACTCTGCATCAATTCCTGGAGGTTGTTACAGTTCACATGGAATTCCTCCTGTTTATTATACTTTTGAGCCCAATAGTATTCCAACACCAACATGTACCACAATTTGTTCAACCATTCCACAATTGAAGGGCATCCCCTCATTTTCCAATTTTTCACCACCAGAAAGAGCACGGCTATAAATATTTTTGTGCAAGTCTTTTTCCTTACTATCTCTTTGGGGTATAAACCCAGCAGTTAGACCATACAGTTCTGAAGCACATCTACTCCTTATTAAACTTTTCATATATTTGCAGAGACAACTTTTAAATTTTTATTTATTTAAAATATACTTTTCCATATTTACATGATTCATTTTTCCCTCCCCCCTCCCAGATACAACAAGTAATTCCACTGGGTTGTACAAATGTTATCACTTGATACACATTTCCATGTTATTCATTTTTGCTATAGAGCAATCTCTTAGAGCCAAAACCCCAAGTCATATAGCCATATACAAATGATAAGCCATATATTTTTCTTTTTGCAGAGACAACTTTAACAGAATATAACAATATTAACATGAAAGCTTTCTTCAGTAGTATTCTATTTTAAAGGTATTCATCAGGCCCTTTTCACAAGCTTGTGCTATTCATTTTAGTCTTGGATTGCTTGGATTGTTCCATTTCAAATCACTGTTCCCTTGGACCATTTTTTTTTCTATTTTGGGGTAAATACAGGTAAAGCGGACCATGTCACCAATATTATACAATCCCACTGATTAATATTAATTAGGATAAAAACTAAATCATTAAACATCCTGAATTGTAGAACTTTTTACAGAAATGTAGTTTTATTATGTTCAAGTACAGACAAAACATGATTATAAGATAATGAGAGATAAGGTGGAATAACATAGTAGTGTGTAAAACTAAAAAAGAAATGGGAACCACTAAATTGTACTTAAGGATTCTTGTGGGCTGCATATTGACTTAGAAACCCTCATATTAATATTATCTCTGTTTTCTGTATTTTCACTTATTGTGTTAAATATTTCCCAGTTATATTTTAATCTGATTCAGACTGCATTCAGGTGGGTTGCAGTTTGGATGTTTTAGATCTTTGGTATAGTGGCTAGAGAGTTGGCCTCAGAGTAAGGAAGACCCAAGTTTGTGTCTTTTTCTCTTGATTCATAGCACCTATGTGACTCCAGACAAGTCACTTAACCTAAGTGCCCCAAGTAATTCTCTAAAATTAAGTTGCAAAGCAGGTTTGCATTGCTTTGCTACAAAATATTTCCCATTTGGGGTTTCCCTAACCCATAAAATCATAGGTCCAGTACAAAAAAGTCAGAGGACTTAAAAAAAGAAGCCAAATAAAATTATACTAGAATTTAGGCATCTGAATGAATATTGTTCTTCAATTAGTTCTCTTGAAAGGTGATATAACTTATTTTAGTGATGCCATTAACTTAAAATTTTCTCCAAAACTTCCCAAGTTGTCTCAATCACTTATTTGAGGGGAATTGTCTTTTGAGGCTGTTTTTGAGCCACCCCAGGAAATCAATCTCATTGCCTTTTGGACATTTCAAACTGGATACTTCACAGACATTAATTATAACCCAAACAATTCATCAGTTGTCGTGGTCATTGTTGTCATCTCCTTTTCCTATTTCCCTTATCTTCTGCCTTAGAATGGATACTACTATTGATTCCAAGACATACAAGCAGTAAGGGCTAGGCAATTGGGGTTAAGCGACTTACCAAGATTCACACAGCTAGAAAGTATTTGAGGCCAGATCTGAACTCCAGCCCTGCTGATGCTAAATGTATCCACTCTATCCTGAGTCAGACACATAGCTACCTCCTTACCTTTTCTAAATTCCCATTGTCTGTAAACCTTAAAATTTCTTAGACTTATAAATGTTGGAAATTTCACCATTGGGAAATTTCATGCTTGTAAGGAATTTCATACTGATAGTGGGAACTCTATTGGAATGTGAACCCCATTGGCAAGGGAGGTTCCTCCTCCTCCCAGTCATACAGGCTTGAAACTTAGGTGTCACTCTGACCAATTAGAATGTAAGCTCCTTGAAGGCAGGGTCAATTGGTTTTTGCTTTTCTTTGTACCCTCAGAACTTAAGGCAA
Organism: Monodelphis domestica; assembly: GCF_027887165.1. Taxonomy (NCBI): domain Eukaryota; kingdom Metazoa; phylum Chordata; class Mammalia; order Didelphimorphia; family Didelphidae; genus Monodelphis; species Monodelphis domestica. The sequence goes on from NC_077229.1 coordinate 224,854,373, forward strand.
TCTGCTATGTGTTAAGCATTTAATAAATATTTAGTCAAATTTCAGTGGTGTTCAACTCTTTGTGACCCTGTTTGGGGATTTCCTGGCAAAGATACTAGAGTGACTTGCCATTTCCTTCTCCAGCTAATTTTCCAGGTGAGGAAACTAAGGCCAACAGGATTAAGTGACTCAGGGTCAAGCTGTTAGTGTTTGAGGGCAGATTTGAACTCATGAAGGTGAGTCTTCCTGATTGCAAGCTCAGTGCTCTATCCACTGTCCCACATAGCAAATCTCTCTAGTATCTTTGCCAAGAAAACCCCAAATGGGGTCAAAAAAAGTTGGATATGACAAATAACTAAGCAGCAAAAAAGTGTGTTGATTGACTGTAATCAAGTCTACTTTAGTTTTTTCTCAAATGGTGCTTCCTAGGTTGATGATCCATTCTATTCATCTGATGTCACAGAATATCCCATCCAATGGGAACTCACAGTCCATATAGCACCTTCCTGACCAGGAGTGTCCTCTTCATCAGCACACAGGTGGCTCATCCTGAGGCAAGCCTTTGGACCTCTCTAATTGTATGAAATTTTTCTTGACATTGAGTTAAAAGCTGTCCTTCTACAATGTTGCAAGGCTGTTCTTCCACATGATGGCCTTTCAAAGTCCTTATTATAGATTTCATGTCATACCCTCCCCAGTCTCTTCTTCATATTAAACATCCTCAGCTCCTTCATCCTGTTCTACTATGGGAAGCTCTGGAGATCCTTCCCTGTTCTGACTGCCCTGGTTTGGCTGCTCTACAGTTAGCAATGGCTTTCCTAAGAAGGGCATCTAGAACTGGACACAGTATTCCAGATGTCATCAGATTAGGGCAGAATGACATGACTATTACTTTCCAAACATCATTCCTTTCTTTTTTTTTTTAAACTCCTACCTTCTGTCTTACAATCAAACCTATGTATTGGTTCCAAAGCAGAAGAGCAGTAAGGGCTAGGCAATGGGGATCAAATGACTTGCCCAGGGTCACACAGCTAGGAAATGTCTGAGGCCAGATTTGAACCCAGGATCTCCCATCTATGGGTCTGGCTCTCAATCCACTGGGTCACCTAGCTGCCCCCCACCATTCCTTTCTTGATAAGGCTCTTTTAATGATTTTGTGGAATATTTTTATTACCCCAAAGAAATTATATATATATATATATATAATAAGAATATTATATATATACAAAAGAAATAACCCAAATTATTTGGTTCCCTGTCAACCACTTAGACCTTAAGTCCCTACAACTCAGAATGCAAGGTATTCTTTTTTCTTCTACCATGTGAGCTTTACATAAAGTGGCTCAAGGCCCTCTAAATTTTCTGAACCCACCAAGTTTTTGTTCCTACTATTCAGTGTGATTTTTTTTTTTACATTTTATTACCCTCCAAAAAAGAAGGCCAAAGTAAGTGAAAGAAATTTTTCTTTCTTTCTTTTTTTACTTAAATGTAGCTGAATAGACTATAAATGAATTATAAGTTTTAGGACCCTGAAGCAATCTGAAATAAGTAATGGCTTTAATGAAATCACCCTCCTTAATTCAATTTGTATTGAGTCAGTTTTAGTGCACTGAAAGTCAGAACTATTTGAAATGGAGAAACCTTTCCAAAAATTCTAATATTACAGCAATATCGTATGCATATACCAGTCCAAATTAAATTACATTAGGCTTCCAGTTTTCAACAATGCCTTGAATCTTATAATGGATTTGTTTTTAAAAAGAGAATGTACCAATGGCTAAATAAATTGTGGTACACAGATGGGATGGAATATAACTTTCTGTAAGAAACAAATATGAAGAATTTAAAGAAAATGGGAAGACATGAACTGATTCAAGATGAAATAAGTAGAATGAGGAAAACAATATAGACAATGACTTCAACAATGTGAAGAGAAAGAAGAACAAGAAATAATAGAGCTTTGCCCTGGAGAAGAATCAACAAAACGTACAATGTGTTGATTGATTTTATTGATCTTGCCTTTCATTTTAAAACTTTGCTACATGGTCTGGTTCACTATGGAGGGTATAGGGAGATATTTGAAAATTGATATGACATATTTTAAAGTTATCTATAAAATGGTTCTGCCCTCCAAATTTTGGTTTAAAAGTACAGACATTAAAATAGATTATTTGAATGGCTGTCAAAAATTATCATATAGATACTGGAATTTGAATGGGCTGTCAAGAGTTATCATAAAAAGAAAAGAGATTTGATATAACATAAGGATCATTGATTTAGAGCTAGAAGGGACCTTGTGTCTAATGCTATCATTTAATAGGTGAGAAAACTGAGGCTGTAAGAAATGAAATTATTCTCTCAGAGTCACATAGCTAATAAGTGTCTGAATTAGCATTGGAACTCAGGTCTTAGCTGCGCAATCTATACACTAACACTCGCCTGCTTCATATACATAGAAATATCTGATATATATACCAATCTTGGTTCTTTATGATCACATGAAATGAATCTCATGAAACAGTGTCAGTAAAATATAACTAAATTGTAATCTAAATGCTACTTATTATTGTTGTTATTAATATTATTATTTTGAAGGCTTGAAAGAAAAAGTTGCCCTTTTCTCTAGTGGGTCTCAGGTGCTTCTGCTTGCAGCAACCTTGAGTTTCTCTTTTCCATTTGAGAATTTTTCGAAGGAACTCAGATTAATTTGCATAACCTTGCTCAGCTGCCCTGGAGAAAGAGAGGTGGAGGAAAGGCAAAGAGAAATAAAAATGGCCATTCAAACATGGAAACATTCAATGGTCTGTGTTGATGCAAGCACGATAGCTACTACCTACACTCTGGGAAGGGAGACTAGTCACTGATTGTGAGTTTGTCCAAAGCAAAATCACCTCAAGAGGTCCTTTGTATAGAGGTCTACTGGATCTGGGCATAAAAAGGCAAGAGACTTAAATGAGTCATACTTAATTGTTCCAGATGCAAGAAAGAGTGACAGCATTGTCAGATTACATGCTAAATGGGCCAACTCCTCTAGAGCAGGACCTAGAGAAGAAGTAATTAGAGCCATTTGCTGGATCATTGCCAAAAAGCAGAGGAGCACAGCATCAATGGTAAGAGCCCTGCCACCTGCCTCGATAGCTAATACTTGTAATTGGTAGGATCTGCATAAAGAGCTAACATTCTTTATCATATATTAATTAATATATTTATGCATATATTAATTGGTTTAAGTGATTAATTATTTGGCTTTTTCCTACATGGGTTGTGAAGTTCTTCCATTGTAACCTTCTGTGATTCCTCCATTCTTAGACATAGAGGTAAGTTTGGGCTTAGCCCAAGACCACAATTTCTAAATGTAGAAAGTCCAAATTTGTGAGGTGTTGCTGAACTTCCAGAACTCTTGTATAATTTTTTTTTTCCAGAGTGTGGATCCAGAGCTTGGTTTGAGTTTTTGAAGCTATTTGTGTGATGTGAAGCTTCCTGCTACAGTAAGCCTGGAGTCCTGATGCTAACCTCAGGATCTGCAATGAATGCAAATGAGTAACACTTTTTTTTTAAGATTAGTGGGAGTTGTATGCCTGAATCGCCCTAGGAAGACTGGAGCCACTTGTTTAAAACTTGTTCCCAAAACAATTTTAAAAAGAAAGATTTGTTTAAAAACTAAAGCCAAGGAAAGTCACAAAATCTAATTTACATACATGTCCTTAGAAATAGTCAACTAACATTTCCATTCTACAATTTGGGCAGGCCATATGACCCAGAAGAAAGAGCTCCAGGCTAGGAATTAGAGAACTCTGAGGTCTAACATTATTTGTGTGATCATCAGAGCAAGTTAGCTTCTTGGAGTCTCAGTTTTTTCTTGTAAAATGGGGATAATACCTGTAGTAGCAAAGGACTGGTATAAAGAAAATGCTTTATGTTTTAAATACTATGTAAATGTGGATTATTATCTAACAGAGATCATAGTATAGTATACATTGCATATACTCAGTATTGGCTGAGTGGATTGGGACAGAGGAACAAGAAAAAAAAACTGCAATAATTTTTTTGTTTTATTTGGACTCTGACCAAAAGCTGAGTTCAAATCCGAACTTTGGCATGAGGGTGTGCCAGTGGCTCTCTATCACCTTGTGGATCAAATACAAATCCTGTGTTTGGCATTAATCTTTTAAAACATAGCCCCCTCCTACTTTACCATGTTACCTCCCCCCCCTGCCCCATACTCTTCAATCCAGTGGCATTAGGTTGTTCTAAGAACAAGGCACTACTCTTTCTGAGTCCATGGCATTTTCTCAGTTTTCCCCATGCTCAGAATGCTGTCCATCCTCATCTCTAACTACTGGCTTCCTTTAAGCCCCAATGTAAATCCCATCTTCCCCAAGAAGTCTTTCCCAGTCCCTCTTAATTCTTGTGCCTTTCTTTCTCTTAATTATTTACTATTTATCTTGTATATAGCTTTTGTGTACATGTTTATTTGCTATTTGTTCTCTTTCATTAGACTGTGAGCTCCTTGAGGGTAAGGAAGGTCTTTTCCCTCTTTTTGAAACCCTAGGGCTTAGCATAGCATTTGGCACATACTAGGAGCTTGATAAATGTTTTCTTTTCTGACTGACTGGTGGGCAAGTCATTTCATCTCTCTGAATCTGTTCCTTCATGTGAAAAATGGGAAAAGGAATATTTGTCATCCATCCTTATCCCACAGAGTAGTTATGGGGCAAAAACCTAAACTGTTTATTTAGATAAACAACCTAAATAAGAGTTACGATCATCATCATTATTATTACTAGTATATGACTAAAGATGGGACTTCATTAGTCTAGGTCTTTCCTTACCAGATCAAAAAACTTCCTTTACTAATATATTGTCAGCAGTTTATAATCTCTTAGAGAGCTGAAAAGTTGAGTGACTTCCACTGGCTTATATATACTAGTATATATCAGAGGAAGGACCTGAACTCAGATTTTTCTGATTTTAAGGCTAGCTTTCTATACATTACAGGAAGCTAGGGGGATAGAGTGCCAGACCTGGAGTAGTCAGGAAGACTCATTTTCCTGAGTTTAACATCTGCCCTCAGACACTTGCGTGTGACCCTGGGAAAGTCACTTAACTATCATGTCTGCCTCAGTTTCCTCATCTGTAAAGTCAGCTGGAGAAGAAAATGGCAAATCACAAGATTTGGACATGTCTGAAAACAACTGAACAACAGTTCTATACACTACACAACACTGTCCCCCACCACTCATCCCTATTACTATTCCAGAAAAACTAAAATGTTTTTTTTAAATCTAATTTAAGTTATGAAATATGGAAACATCTTACACTTTATTTTAAAGACATCTTCAGAGAATTTTGGTTATAAAGCTCCTCTAATTAATGCCATCTTTTTTGAAAGGAGATTATTATTTCTTAAATTCTGCTAAATTTTCTGAGTTTGGTTAGTTAGTTCTGATAGCTCTTAATTGGAAAAGAGACAGAGACCACTTTAATAAGCTTTTAGGAATACATTTCAAAAGGTTTGGGATTCAATTCAGATGTGTAGTTTAGAGGCATACTGGTATCACTTATAATTTGGATATATGTAAAGCCATTTAAAAATCATATTCATGACATTATAAAAACCTCCAAGATATTCTTTAGCATATAATTTTATTTGCAATGTCTTGTTTTTGTTTTGCTTTTTAACCTAAATAGACCATTATTTTAATGAATATAATATTTTCTCTATCAACACAAATAAGAAATTAATAGAAGACAATCAGTAGCTTTTAGTGTATTCAATTATGACCTGTTTGTTGTACTATCATTGGAGCCTAGAAATAGACTTTTATTCTTAACCTAATAGCCATCATTAGCAGGCTTACACATAAGTACTTTTCTCTTCCTTTCTGTATAACCGATTTTAATATTCTCCCAAAGGAACTGACCAGAACTAGTAACAGAGGTAAATGGGAAAGACTGGTATGTTCTCTTATGATAGTTAGATGGGGCCCCTGAAGACTTGTAGAATTCTGTCTCTGGAGCCTCTTGCTACTTTTCCCAGGTTCAGTGTGGCTTTTTTAGGTAAACAATTTGCAAATCATAGCCCAAGTCCCCATCCAATATGACATTCTTTCTAAACAGACCACTCAAGAGAGCAATCTAGTACTGTATACAAAAACAGCGCAAGCAGCACGGCAAGTTATCAAATAGTCGTCATTTCCTGCACCCATACACAAATAAATGTGATCTTTTATAGCCACTGGAATGGGGAGGGGGGTTGTTGGAGGAAGGGTTAGAAACCTCCTAGGAAAAACTCATGTGGGGGTAGTGAAACTGTTTAATCACTGGGCAGATCTGGTGAGGAAATTAAGTAACCCATCACACTAGCAAATAGGCTTATTTTTTTTCCTCCTCTTTGATTAAGTTTGTGTCTAAGGTTTTTCTGACATTTCTATCTTTGCTATTTTCATGGCCATGTTAAACATAGGGAAATTGATTCAATTTAATAATAAATAATGTTCATTTTTGGTTTTCTCATATTAAAACATCATTGATATTCCTGTATTTTGTAGGGTTTTAAGCATAAGTGAGTGAAAGTTGAATGAACCTATCAATGACTCCCTTATTCCCTATTAGCACTCTCTCAGTGGCCAGCACAGAAACCTGCCTATCTCTTAGGACAGACTAGAACCTGCTGACGTCTCAAAATCTGGCTTCTACCAGGATCATCAGGATTCTACCAGGACTCTCATCTCCCTGAACTTTGGCTTTTACTCTGCTCTTGTTTCTTTCTCTGACAACTGTTTCACTTAGTTCCTTTTCCTTATTGCTACTCAGAAACACCCTCTACGGACACTGAACCCATGCAAATAATACACACACACATCTCTCTCCAAGTTGCTCATTTCTTCTCCAGGTGAATAGCAACTCTCCTGCCCATTACATTTAAAAAGACAAAAGATTTATATGATCTGAAGAGAAACCAGAATATCTGCCCATTACATTTTAAAAATTTAGAGATGTTGTCAAATATTGCCACATGAATGACATGGAATAAGAAATATTGACAATAAGATCATATGATAGTGAGAAAAAAGGGATATGAATAAGATAAAAAAGGTTGTAATCAGGGGGCAGCTGGGTAGCTCAGTGGATTGAGAGCTAGGCCTAGAGATGGAAGGTCCTAGGTTCAAATCTGGCCTCAGACACTTCCCAGCTGTGTGACCCTGGGCAAGTCACTTAACCCCCATTGCCTAGCCCTTACTGCTCTTCTGCCTTAGAGCCAATTCACAGTATTGACTCCAAGATAGAAGGTAAGGGTTTTAATTAAAAAAAAAAAGGTTGTAATCAACAAGCTAATATGCCTTTTCCTTTAATCATTAATATGCAGAGATAGAAAATTGGAAAGTATATGGAATGCTCACCACAAAGTAGGGTAGAACCAGGTAGAAACCTGGAACCTTCAAGAGGCATCTAAATAAAATATTCAGGGTTGAGGACTATGCTTTGTCCTTATTTTTCTCCCATATTACTCACATTGCAAAACAACAAGAAAACAATAAAAAGCAAGAAACAGAAAAAGATAGATAAAATATGTTTCAAGTCATCAATTAAAAAATTAATAAATAATAACAAGCAAGAAACACAAAGGGAGAAAAGCAGGTTTCAATGCATTCATGCATTCAGAAAGTGAATGGCATTTTTTTTTTATCAAGGTTCCTTTGGAATTGTCTTGGATCACTCTTTTGATCAGAGTAGTTTAGTCTTTTTCAGTTGATCATCATTACTATATACAATGTTCTACTGGTTTTGTTCACTTCATTTTGCATTAGTTCATGTAAATCTCCTGAAGTTTTTCTGAAACCATTTTCCCTCATCATTTCTTATAGCACAATAGTATTCTGCCACAATCATATACTATAACTTGTATAAATTGTTCCCCAATTGATGGGAATCCCCTCAATTTCCAATTTTTCCACCACCATCATGAGAACTGCTATATATTTTTGTACATGTAGATTCTTTTCCCTTTTCTTCTGTCTCTCTGGGATATAGACCGAGTAGTGGTATTGCTGTGTCAAAAGGTATTGTGGTCTTTATTTTAAAGAGCTTGACACTTGGGACAGAATTTTCTGGTAGGGTTATGAGAAGACTCACTAGTCAAGACTTTGGGAACAAGACAGCAGATGATTTTTTTTTGCTGGTCCCAGTCAAAAGTTTCTGCCCTTTCTAAAAGAGCCGCGTAAACCTTTGTCCCTTTAAATGCAGGGAAGACCTATTTTTTTTTTCTTTAAGGAGATAGTCAAGCATTTTAGCTTCATCAGAATCTGAAGACTGTGTATCCATTAGAGTGAAATCTAGAGAAGCAATGTCCATTGAAGGCAATGAATCTTGTGGAATAGCATCTAACAGAACTTTGGTAACCTTTGCAATGGAGACTACATATCTGAATCACCAGCAGGAATTACAAGTCCAGTAGGAGAAAGCCTAATGGAAACAGTATGATGATATTCCTGGAAGATATTAGCTGCCATTCTCCATGTGCTGTGTTCTCCATCTTTGTCTACATTTCCTATGGTTGCTGTCTGTATTTCTAGAATGGTAGATTTCAGATCTATGGGGAAAATATTTTGTTGCTACTTTTCTTACCAAGCTATTTCAAAAGGTACATTTGCTTTTGACTAATAACTTGACTAGTATATATTATTCATAAACATATTGATTGGGGTTTATAGGCTTTAGTTTTAGGAACTGTGGACCCACAGAATATTTTAAATCTGAGGTAGCCACCTTTTCAAACAGCATCTGCTTTGGGACTCTGGTATAGATCAAGAATTCTTAACCTAGGGCATATGGGCTTGTTTTTTAAAAATATTTTAATAACTAGAATTCTATATAAATGGCTTCTCTTATAATCATATGAATTTCATGCATTGGAAAACACTATTTTGATAGAGTATATAGGCTTCACCAGACTGCCAAAGGAGTCTGTGCTACAAAAAAAGTTATGAACCTTCAACACTGTATACTGATTATAAAACACTGATAACCTTGTGAATTTCCTTCTTTTCCTTTGAAAATTCTGGACTCTGGAGCTGATCTCCTTTTCCAGATGAGGAAGTTAGTTAAATGAACTTAAATGACTTAGTTAATAGAGCAGAAGTGAGGATATAAAGTACATGAAATGCCCTGTTGGCTTGATGCTAAAAACACTTCTATTACCACATCCTTTAAATTAAGGGGAAATGTTACATGTTTATTTGAGTTTAAGGGCTCACAGGTGTGTGAGGAGGGCAGGGCTTGGAGAGGAGATGTGGAGAAAATACAGCAGAGAACATTTTTGGACTTTGGATTTCTGAAGGCATCTTTTTAGAAATCATTCCTTCCTGCAACCCCAAAACTTAAAGTGCTTTCAACAATAAGCATTTAGCAGTCTAAGCGCTCATGAATAAAGACAAGGGAATCATGCTGCAGGATTGTTGGTGGAATAATGAATGAACGAATTTTCACAATTTTAGAACAACATATTATACCTCTTATTTCCCAGAAGTTTCATTTCCCATTCACATTTTAAACAGTACCAACTGTTTCTCTAAACTACTAATGAAATGAACATGACTTCAGTTTTACATAGCTATATCTAGCATACATACTTCAAATGATAACAATTTTTTAAAAAATTAAAAACATTTCAGTTCTTCTGTTTGTCTCAACGGTTACTATTTCACTTTTATGACTTTTTTTAAAGCCTTCAATTACTTTTCCCAAGTGTTAATTCATCCAAGTTGAACATTTTCATACTAATGCTGTTATCTTATCAGGTTTCTGTATCATTTTTTAAACTCCTCATAAACTGATATCTTTAACTAATAACTTCCTCTTTGGAAGTTATTATACTTGCTAATTTCACTAGATAAAGATGACCACTTTGCTTCCATGATGAATTTGTGACCTTCTGAACTTAATTACAATTCTCCTCAATTCAACTATTCCTTTTGGTGGTGGGGGGCACCCTTATCTTCTATCTTAGAATCAATACTAAGTATTGGTCCCAAGGCAGAAGAGTGGTCAGGGCTAGATAATTGGGGTTAAGTAATTTGCCTGGGGTCACACAGCTGGGAGATGTCTGAGACCAAATTGAAATCCAGGACCTATCATTCCAGGCCTGACTCTCTATCCACTGCCACCTAGCTGCCCTGCAACCATTTCTTTTTATACCATGTAAAATGTGTCCAGGTTTTTCTAAAAATATTTTATAGAGGGCCTAGACTCCTCTTGCTAGGTGAGGATGGGTTTTTCTAGGCTCTCTTTCCTAGGCTTTCCTCTGGGTCTTTTAATATTTTGCAGATTGGAATACTGGGCAGCTAGTGAATATGACAGTGGGGCCTGGATACTTGGGCAGATCACTAAACCCTGTTTGCCTCAGTTTCCTTATCTGTAAAAATGAACTGAAGAAGGAAATGACAAACCAGCCCAGTATCTTTTATAAGGAAACTCCTTATGGGGTTGTAAGGAGTTGGATGAGACTGAAAATGACTCAACAAAAAAAATGGAATTCTTTGTGTATATTCTCCTGCCCTTAATACATGAGTATTCATCAGTACATCATTTATTATGTTCTATTAGAACATTTGTGTTCTAAATATCATCTTTTATATTTATTTCTTATGTGCAAGTCATAATCATTGGTAATATGATATATACTTCTCTCCTGTGTTTTTCAGTGCCTTTTGGGTCATGAACAATTTTTATTCTTTGGAGATCATGGTTCTATTATTTTCAGTCATATAGCATTGCCAGAAGAATATTCCTACTGAAAAGAAAGGTTTTTGATGTCAGAAATCTTCTTTTGATAAAAGTACTGTATAGTTTTCCAGATGTAATCTGGCCTTGTTTCCTTTTATTTAATTTTGAGTTGATCTCATTATGCATCTGATAATGCCATTTTAGTTCTCTTCAAGTACAAAGGCCAGCCAACCAACTCACAAGAGGACACGCAACAAGCATTTATTAAGTGTACTCTATGTATCAGGTACTGGCTACATTTATTGATGTTGATTGGTATTTGTCATGTCTCATGCCCTTTGAAGAAAGTGTTTATGATGTACAAGTTTGAAGATTCCAAGGATTAAAGAAGCCTTTTGCTTCTGTTATTGAAAACAAACAAACAAACAAACCTTGCCTTCTGTCCTAGAATCAATCCTCTGTATTGGTTCCAAGGCAGAAGACTGGTAAGGGGTAGGCAATGGGGATTAAGTGACTTGCCCAGGGTCACACAGCTAGGAAGTTTTGATCTTTGAACCCAGGACCTCCCATCTCTGGACCTGGCTCTCAATCCACTGAGTTACTGAGCTGCCCCTTTATGTTTTAATGTAGCAGAATTTCAGGGTTGTCCACTCTCAGGTATAACCTATTGAAGTTGGTGTCATAGTAATCTTCAACCATATTTTCCATCATATTTTTTACCATCATTTCCTTCCACATGTACTTATGCCAACTTTTATATTGATTCCAATGAATATCAAGGCATATATTATTTTGGTTTAGAAATATTGTCAAGTTCTTCATGGAATGTCTCTATTCCATCTTGTAAAATTCTTCATAAAAATTCTCTACTACTTCATTTGTTGTGAAAAATACTGGTATATAAACTACAATTATCTTCATGGTGGTCTTTTGATTTATCATGAACAATGAAAGTCAGAATGACTGTTTCATGATTTTTTTTTCTTTCTATAAGCACAAAATAAAACAAATTCTCCCAACTCCTTTCTTTGTCACACTGAGAAGATGTTGGGTGCCATTTTCTTTACATCTAGCTGCTTCATTGGTAGTGGAAATGTCAATATGGTACCATTTAGTTGCTGACCTACTGTACTGACCTGCTATTCTTTGGACTATTTCCAATTAGAGTGTCTATGAAAATTAATGTTTATAATTAATTAATGTTCATATGCAAATTAATGTTTTTAGATGGCCTATGTACTCACTGCATATTGGATGTGTTTTGAACAGGTACTTTCTCTTCAACATTAGCATCATTCTTTCTTGGTAAGACCACCCACAAAAAAAACATATGTTGAAGTCAAGATTTTGACCAGGGAGTCTGGATTTTATTCCTTTTATGTTTCTTCCCTTTGCCCTTAGTAAAAGAATGCACATTCAGGATTGCTGAACTATAAAACCCAAAACCTATTCCTGAGATGGTCTACATTCAGTGGAGAGTTCTATATATCCTCAAGTTCCAGTAGCAAAAATTCCATTTGCCCATCTCTAATCTTTGCTAAGCTTTATTGAGATTTTAGGTATAGCCTTCCAGTGGTCCCTATATTATTTAATCCAGGGACCCCTAAGAAACCAAAAGAGCCACAGAAGAGAGAATGAGTCAAAGCCCTGTCTCCAATGCAGCTTATTTTCAAGAATAGTCATTAGGTGCTTTACTGTCAACCTATGGAACCCTGCCAGAGGTCAAAGCTTAGGATTTGGAGTTAAGAGGAGTTTGAGAAATTATGTAGTCCTTGGCTCAGGATGATGTGACATTTTTTTTGGGGGCTAGTAATAGATAATGAAATGGAAATGTCTTCATTAGACGAAACTCGTGACTTTATTATTTATTGAGAAAATATGGACATTCATAATGAAGTAAGCTTGGTATTAACTACAATGCTTTTCAAACCTTGTGCTTCAATATTTAATATGCCATTAGGAAGAGAGTGAATTGAATGGCTTGCCTACCCTCTATCTTTCTCACTTTATTGTATTTTACTGTTCGTAATGAAAAGCACGTTTTATTCAATCTTTCTCTAAAGTATCTGACAATGATGATTGTCAAACACAGGATAATGGATTGAAGACCATTGTTCTGTCATCATTGGAATTCTTTAGGTTACATTTTCAAAGAGATAGACCTAGACAAAGTGAGAATGAAAATGCTGGATTGAAAAGCTAAGACACAATAGTCATAAAGCTTTACCACACAGATTCTAAAAATCTTGGAAAAATACTATGGAAATAGACTTCTCTGAAACTCATGCTATGTGACTGTCTAGTGAATCAACAAACCACAGCCACTAGCTGCTTACTGCTTGTTCATGCTCCCAGTATTAGCCTTTATTTGTGGGTAGCAGATTCTCCCTAGCACTATCTGAACTTCATTCTCTATACTGACTGAGCACCTTTGAGCACAAGAAAAACTCAAATCTGTTTCAGAGCCACCTGAAGTTAATGCTACAGGGAGAGACCTACAAAGTTGGCTCAAAATGACTAAGACCATTTTGAGAAAGAAAGAAAGAAAGGGTGGAAGGGGGGACAATGAGAGGGGGGGGGGGAGAGAGAGAGAGAGGGAGAGAGGGAGGAGGGAGGAGAGGGAGAGAGGGAGGAGGGAGGGAAAGAGAGAGAGAGAGAGAGAACTAGAGAGAGAGGGAGGGAGGGAAACAGAGAGAGAGAGAGGGGGAGAGAGATGGGGGTACGGGGGAAGGCATTAAAAAACCCCACAATGACTGTGTCTTTACAACTTAATCTCCTAAACCTTAACTCCAACCTTCTAAGCCAAGCCAGGCTCCACTTTTTAGTCCCTCCTTCTGTTTCTTGCCCTGAACTAGGCTTATTTCTGCCTTTGCTGACATTATTTTGATCCTCAACAACTGAGATCTTCTATTTCAAATCCTACTTCCTCCTTTTCTGGATGCACGTGTCCTTATTAAACTCAGACTGTTAGGGCTAGATAGAACTGATTAGATCATTTAGTCCAAGTTCCCTAATTATCTAGGGGAAGAAATAGAGAGCCAGGAATGGAAAAGAGTCTCCAAAAGGCCACATAGTAAATGCCAGAGGTAGAACTAGGACCTATTTTCTGATTCCAAGTTTAGCTAGCATTCTTCCTATCACATTATAATACAGTTTATCCTTTTAATCCCCTTAGCTTCTATGCCACAAAATCTAGCAATTTATAATATTCTGTCATCTTTTTTCAAACCCTTACCTTCCATCTTAGAATCACACTGTGCTTTGGTTCCAAGGTGGAAGAGCAGTAAGGGCTAGGCAATGGGGGTTAAGTGACATGCTCAGGGTCACACAGCTGGGAAGTGTCTGAGGCCAGATTTGAGTCTTATATTATTTTCAATTGTTTTATGTATGTAAGTCTTGTTTCTCCAAATACAATGTAAGCTCTTCAAGGAGAAGAAGCATGTTTCAAAATAATACAGTCTGCGGCTAAATTAAGAGAAGGTGTGTTAGTAGAATCTACCATGTGGATACTCTGAAGCCTCATTATGATATGGAGGTAATCCCAGGTACTTAAGTTTCTACTAGTGGAATGTAAACTTTGACAGGTTCAACCAAGTTAGAAAGGCTTTATTTTTGATTCCAGCAATAGATTATGAGTACTTTCTGAGAAATAGTTTAGCCATGTATGGAGTTGTTCATTAACAATAGACCAAATACTTGATGAATTCTGTGACCATGATAACCAAACAACAAAGAAAAAAATTAAAAGGGTCTTCACTTCTGTGTGAGTCCATCCCACTTCTGCAATAATGGCGACAGAGTGATGGGAAAGGGAGAAAGGATTTCCAAGAATTATACAGTGTTTAGACTATCTATAAGCATTAATTTAGCGACTTATTTTCTTGGCGTGGGATCCTTATCCAGCCACCAAAAATTGGACACACTACTGGAAGTATTTGATTATATCCATCTTGACATTCTTACTTTAATGAAATCAGAAAACAAAAAGAAAGTTGCTAAGTAAAAAGATGGTTCACAATTTCTGTTTGGAGAAGCAAATAAAGTAAATGGTGCAGTTGCTTTTTTATCGTTCATCAAAAGTTAAAGATGTTCATGCAGTGTTCATGAGGAGCACTTACAAAAGAATACCATGAAGACAATTGCTGTTCATGTACTCATATCCATTGCAAAAGATGAAGGAAAGAAATGCTGCAGAGAACTTGGTGAGGCTTTCCAAAGTGCCTTATACTTTTACACTTTGTGTCTTGTGTGCAAAGGTAGGCATAGGGAAAGATGGAAGAAATACTGGAAAGCAAAATTCAGGAAGGAAGGAAATAGGTACTGATTAAAAACCTACTAGGTGCCAACCAAGCATTGTACTAAGGACTTACTGATACCATCTCTTTGATCCTCACAACAGTCCTGGGAAGAAACTGAAGTGACAGAGGTTAAGTAATTTATCTAGGCTCATACAGCTAGTACATCTTGGAGGGGGAATTTGATCTTCTGCCTCCAAGTCTAGAGCTCATATTCCCAGTGCCAACTTGCTGGTTCACCAGTAAGGATAAGATCAAATACTTTCAGATCATATAAAAATGTTACATGTTATATTGTGAATATATTAAGAGATAATAAGAGGATTAGGAGCAAGAACATGGCAAGAAGAGAAAAACATCTCCAAAGAGACTCTGACTGTGTTTTAACAGACAGGAAACAACTGGCTAACAATGTGGGAGTTATTTCCATATAAACCATCTGTGTATAGCCAGCCCACTAACTTATTAGAAAACAGATTAGCAATATTAAATTAGAAGAAATAATCAAAATGGAATAATAGAAGAAACAATAAAAATAACTCCAAACTCTTCTACTTAAGCTGATATTTTAAAAATGGAAAAGGGGGCAGATAGATAGCTCTGAAGAAAGGGAGTCAGACCTGGAGATGGGAGGTCCTGGGTTCAAAGCTGACCTTAGACACTTCTTAGCTGTGTGACCCTGAGCAAGTCACTTAACCCTTACTGTCTGCCCCATAGCACTCTTCTGACTTAGAAGTCATACTTAGTATCATTTGTAAGACAGAAAGTAAGGGCTTAAAAAAAAGAATAACTAGACTAGACCAATTAGATCAAAAAGGAGGTCCATGATGGAGGTAACAATTTGAGGGTACTTAGGGATTGAGTCTCAAAATAACAAAAAGATGCAAGAATAGGGAATACTTGAAAAAGCATAAACTTTGTTACCAAAAAAAAGTGAGGACTAGAAACAATATATAAATATCAACCTACATGCCTACTTTCTAGGATCTATGTAATCTTTTTTTAAAACCCTTACCTTCTGCCTTAGAATCAATATTGTATATTGGTTCCAAGGCAGACAAGTGGTAAGGGCTAGGCAATGGGGGTTAAGTGACTTGCTCAGAGTCACACAGCTAGGAATTGTCTGAAGCCAGATTTGAACCTAGAACCTCCTATCTCTAGGTCTGGCTCTCAATCCACTGAGTCACCCAGCTGCCACCTTATATTATCTTATAAAAAAACAAACAAACAAACCTTTATCTTCTGTCTTAGACTCAATACTAAGTACCAAGTCTAAGGCAGAAAAGTAGCAAGGACAAAGTAATAGGGGTTAAATGACTTGCCCAGGGTCACACAGTTAAAAAGTATTTAAGGCTGAGCCACCTAGTTGCCTCTCAGATACAAACACACACACACACACACACACACACACACACACACACACACAATTTTAAAATAAAGCACACAAATTGAGGATATCTAGAAGTATATGAGAAGACAATAGTAGATTTTATGAAAAATACCACATCAGAAAACATCTTTGAATCAAACAAGTGGAAGAAACGAAGAATGCCAGATCCCATCACACTTATTATTGATGACCGCTAAAACATTTTGTCTCAAAATAAAATGCAATATCACTTTAAAAGCTTCTTTTCCTCAAGAAGGTGTTTCCAAGCATATATCAAAATCATACAAAATTCTCCAAAGAACACAGCAACAGAAATAACTTTGTTCAACAACCCACTGGATTATTAATATCAAGCCAGGCATAAAACATGAAAACATATGCTTGCCAAAAGTATCTTCCACTGTAATGGAGGCTGTCCAGCATACATTATAAATTGAAGAAGAGTTTTCTTTATATAGAAAGGCTTTGTACCTATTTTTCCCTTAACTCTGGGGAATTCCATGGGCACCCTTTACCCTTATTCATCAAATTTTCATTTCACTCACCTCCAAGGACTTAATTTGGGGGTGGCTGGTTATCTGTGCATGTATTCATCTCCAGTTCGAATTCATGAATAAACAATGGTTCTACAAAGAATCCTGTGTGAGTAGTCTTTGGGATATAAGGGAGAAGGCCTTAGAAGAGTGTGCAAAGCTTTGTAGGAAGTTTTTTTTTTTCTCTCATAAGCTTTGAATTTCTTCTGAACTGAGCACCAATAAACATAGTTAGCTATATCTTATACAACCTGCCTCCAAATCCAATTCACATGCCAAAACCACCCACTTGATGTGTGTTGCTGCTTTACACCAGCTTACAACACAGATATACTCCCACAGCAAAGAACCCTAAATACCTTCAGATTTTTAAGATAAGGTGATGTCCAAGAATATGCAAGAGCAGTGAGAACCAAGCATACTGTACACAGACCCTAATTGTCATAGGAAGCAGAAAGTGCAGTTCAAGACAGGACATTATCCTTGTTGTACTCTATTTTTATTTACTTTGTTAAACATTTCCAAATTACATTTTAGTCTGGTTTTGGCCTCCCTCAGGAATTCTGTGAGCCACTTGCTTGCTGGTCTTGCATCTGATGTTGTTCAAAACAAGACTGAGAAGCTTTAACTTAGACAAGAAACAATTTAAACATAAACTTTTAAAATTCCTGAAACCACAAAGGGTGAGTTGGGAAAGCATACATCCATCTGCATAGGTATGCAACTAGACTTGTACCCCTTGTATCACTGTTACAACACTATTTCCATAAATATTCCCCAATATTTATATTTCTTCCTGTTATCTCCTTAGTATTGCCACTTGCTTTTTTTTTTCTAAATCTTTACTTTCCATCTCAGAATCAATACTATATTTTGGTTCTAAGGCATAAGAGCAGTAAGGGTTAGGCAATGGGGGTCAAGGGACTTGACCAGAGTCCCATAACTAAGAAGTATCTAAAGTCGAATTTGAACCTGGGATCTCCCATCTCCAGGGCAGGCTCTGTTTCCACTAAGCCATCTAGCTGCCCCTTGCCACTTACTTTTAATTTATTCATTATGCTTGTGCCTTCTTGGCCAAAAGAAAGCAAGGGGTGACATTTATGTGCATTTTCAGCATTATCTTCTTCTGGAGCAATCAGGCTGGCCAGTGGTAGGAAATGCATGCAAAATTCTCCAGTTGATGGTTTTAATTATAAGCCAAATACAAATTGTGATTGCCCTTATTCACAACATTTATTTACAAAACATTTTAAATGGTGCCATTTTTCTTCCTGCCTCCATATCCTTTTTGCCCAGTCTTCAACCTTTGTGGTTTGGCAGCTATTTCTACCACTCTGCTTTCGCCAAGACCACTAATGACCAATTTATAGCCAACCCCTTTGGTGCTTTTTTCTTGCCCTCCTTTAGGTCTCTGTGGCACTAAACACTATATGATCCCATCATGTTCACTCTTTTCCTGATGTCTTCTTCTCCCTTGGTTCTCATCCCATAGCACTGCTCAAGTTGCTCCTCCAATTTCTGTCTAACTGGTTCTTAGGCTAGCTCCTCATCTTTTTAAGAGCATCTTACATGTTGGGTTACTAGGTCTTAGCATTCCTCTGCTCATAAATCTTTAGTTCAATGACTCGACATTGCCAATGAACACAGTATAAATGTCAGATTCTGGCATTCAAGTTTCTTCACAATAGGGCTCCAACCTATCTTTGTATTCTCCACTACATTTTCTGCATTTGGACCAAATGAGACAAAATCAGCATGCCATCTTGGGTCACCCTTTTTTATTTCTATGACCAAACAAGAGGTAGAGAGATTGTGGGATATAAAATGGATAATTTTAATTATATTAAATTTAAAAGTCCCCCCCCCCAAAGCCAAAGTAGCAAAGATTAGAAAGAAGGCAAAAAGTCAAAGAGAAATTTATAGACAATTTCTCAGCTATAGGCTTCATATCTCAAATCTATAAAGAGAATTGAGTAAATTTATAAGAATATGGGCCATTTCCCAATGCTGATAAATGGTCAAAGGATATGAACAGGCAGTTTTTGGAAGAAGAAATCAAAGCCACATATAGTCATATGAAAAAATGCTGTAAGTCATTATTAATTAGAGAAATGCAAATTAAAATAACTTTGATGTACTATCTCACAGTTATCAGATTGGCTAAAATGATAGGAGGAAAAAATGATAAATGTTGGAGGAGATGTGGAAAAATTAGGACACTAATATGCTATTGGTGAAACTGTGACCTGATTTAACCATTCTGAAGAACAATTATGGAATTATGGAATTATGCCCAGAGAGATATAAATTGTATAAACCCTTTGACTGAACAATACCACTATTGGGTCTATTTCCCAAAGTGTTCAGAGAAAAAAGAAAAGAATTTATATTTTCTAAAATATTTATAGCAGTTTTCTTTGGGGTGGAAAAGAATTAGAAACTGGGGTGATACCCATTAATTGGGCAATGACTGAATGAGTTGCAGTATATGATTATGATGGAATACATGTGGTGTAAGAAATAATGAGGTTGGTTTTAGAAAAAAAGCATGTAAAGATTTACATGAAATAATGAAGGGTGAAATGACCATAACCAAGAGAACATTGTAAACAGTAATAGCAATTTTGTTTGAAGAATAACTGTGAATGACTAAGCTATTCTGAGTAATATGAATATTCAAATCAATTGCAAAGGATTTATGAAGGAAGATGCTATCCACCTCCAGAGGAAAAGCTGACACATGGTAGAATGTATTGTATGGTTGTGTGTGTGAGTGTGTGCGTTTGTGTGCACGTGTGTGAATTGTTGGCCTTTTCCATTGTGGGGTTGGGAGGAGGGAGACAGGTCAGAATCAAAAATCTGACCAAAATATTTTTTAAGCATACTGCAGAAGCTCTGATCAAACACAAACTGAGATAGAAAGAAGTGTACAAGCAGCCCCATCTCGAAGCAAGAGACAAAGCCAGAGTAAGATTTAGCTTAGGGTGATCCTCAAGATCTTGTGGCAAAAGGACCATCACTTAGCATAGAGTGATCCTGGAGCCCCAATCCCTGCAGGGAACAGGGTCAAACCAGTACCCAGCACAGGTCTGCCTGAGAACTCTAGCTGAAAGAGAAGATAGTAACTGACCATCGTATGCTGGTACCCTGGGACTGAACCACACTGAGAGACAAGGTTAGACAACTCCTGCGAGTCTAGTCTTAACGACTCCTCTAAAGAAAGGCAGAGCCTGCCCTCATCCTGCAAGAGCATGGGAGGGAACACAGTTGGTTCACAACTCAAAATGACAATCCCCAAATTAGCCTGGAGATCTTAATAACAAGAAATAAATATGAAATGCAATGAAGAAATACCTTGGACTAAGAGAAGTCCAAGAGGTGAACCCCAGAATACAAAAGTAACTTCATTAAAAAAAGTTGAAGGAAAACCCTGGAGGAAAAAATGTCTTGGCCACGAGGACTACAAGAATACCCAAAAGAAATGAAATGAGATTTAAAAAATAATAATAAAGTTAAAGGAAACCATAGCTAGTAAGGAAAGAATGACAAAAATTAAGAACTCAGAACATATGGTGATAAACCTTACCTAAGAACTGAACTCTTTGAAAATCATAAAGAGCTATAATGAAAGCCACAACTCCATGAGATAAGAGGAAGCACTGAAATAAAATGAAGAGATGAAAAAAAAAACCAGAAGAATATATAAAATATAGATAGCCAGGCCCAGAGACAGGAGGTCTTGGGTTCAAATCTAGCCTCAGACACTCCCTAGCTGGATGACCTTGGGCAATTTACTTAACCCCCACTGCCTAGCCCTTAAGACTCTTCCATAGTATTGGTTCTAAGACAGAAGGTAAGGGTTTTAAAAGCTAAGGGTTTTAAAAAAATAAATAAAATGAAGTATATACTATCAAAAATGGACATGGAAAGCAAGTAAAAAAGAGATTACCTAAGAAGCATCAAAAATGACTGAAAACCATGACCAAAAATTTTAGATACTATATTTCAAGAAATCATAACTTAAAACTTCCCAGATCTATTAAAACCAAAGTTCAAAGTAAAATTCATTGTTGTTCTATCAACTCAGTTTTCTGTTTGTATCATTTGACTATTCATGGCCCCATTTGGAGTTTTCTTAAAGATATTGAATTGATTTGTCATTTCTTTCTCCAACTCATTTTACAGATGAGGAAATTGAGGCAAACAGAGCTTAAATGACTGTCCAGGATCATATAGCTAGTGAGTATTCAAGGCCAGATCTAGGTTCAGGTCTTCCTGACTCTAGGCCCAATGTTTTTTTTTCCACTGCACTACCTAGCTGAGTGAAATAGAAAGAATCTATTAGCTAATTCCCGAATGAAATTACAAAAATTAAATCTCTCAAGAATATTACAGCCCAAACCCAGAGCTTTCAGGTCAAACAAATGAACAAAAATTACTACAGGAGGCAAAAAGAAAATATTCAAGTACCAAGGAGCCACATTCAGAATCACATAAGACTTAGTAGCTGTTACTTTGAAGGAGACGAGAGCTTGGAATATAATATTACAAAAGGTAAAAAATTAAATGGCTTATAAACAAGAATAACCTATCTGGCAAAATGAAATGGAAAACAAAAGGTAGAAAATAGATCTTTAATGAAACAGAAGACTTCCACAAATTCCTAATGAAAAGGCAAGAACTAAATAGATATTTTAAAATGGAAATAAAGGAGTCAAGAGAAACATAGAAATATATTTGATCATTTAGAAGACACTATGTGATGACTGTTTATTTGCTAAGAGGAAAAGAAACAATTGTCCTCTAAGAACTCTAATGTCTTTTGAAAGCCATAAAGAAAAACAGTAAGATAGGCAGAGGGCATGAATCATAGTTTTGTTTTGAAAGAAAAAAATGAATACTTATTCTAAACATCTAGAAGAGAAACAGATCCCATACTTCTCACATCTATGGATAGGAGATACATTCTTAACTCCACTCCCCCACCAAAAGAATATAGACAATTACAAGTGATAAAAATATAGGTAAATTTAATTACATGAACTGAAAAAATTCTGCACAGACATTAATGCATCTAGAATAAAAAGGAAAAAAAATTCAAATGAGAAAAAATTTATCAAAAATGATTTGGTACACAACATATAAGAATAATGAAGAGATATATCCATACCTAGAGATAAAGATAGAGAGATGAATGAGGCCAAAAATAATTTCCCAATAGATAATAAGTAACCTGAGGATAGGAATGATCAGAATTCTAAAGAATTACAAATTATTAACATCCATATGAAAAGATGCTCCAAAACACTAATAAGACAAATGAAAATTAAAACAAGTCTGAGGTTTCATCTTATACCTTAAAATTGGTAATAATGACAAAGATTCCAATAATCAATGTTGAAGTGGCTATCAGAAGATAGGCATTTGATGCATTATTAGGAGGTGTGAATCAGTACAATCTTTTGGGAATCAATTTAGAATCATGAAAATAAAATTACTAAAATTTTCATATCCTTTAGCCTAGAGGCTTAAAATGCCCAAGGCTTAAGATATTTTTAATCCAAAAAGAAAATCCTGATATACACCAAAATATTTATAACAGTACTTTTTGTAATAACCACGAATTGGGAACAAAGTATATGCATATCAACTGAGAAATGTCTAAACAAATTTTGGTTAATGAATTTAATGGAACATTACTGTGCCATAAGAAATAATGAATGTGATGAATAAAGAGAAGCATGGAAGGAGCTTCATGAACTGATGCAGAGTGTAGACAAGTAGAACCAAGAAAACAATATACACAATGACTATAACAATTTGAAAAAAACATAAAAATTTTAAAAAGGGAATGTTGCAAAATTATAAAGAACAAACATGTTTTGAAAGAAAAAATATGAGAAGATACCTTCACCCCAAGTTTTTGCATAATTGTTGTACATTGCACACAATTTTTCATACTATACTAAGCACAAAGGGTACAAAGAAAGGCAAAAAAAATCAGTCAGCATTTTTAAGGAGTTCATAATCTAATGGGGGAGACAAAATATTAAAACAACTATGTACAAGCAAGATGTATACAAAATGATATATGCCAAATGGGAGTTGAGAAAAATGAGAGATGAGAAATAGAAGAGATATGAAAAATGAAGATGTAAGAAACAGAAGTAAATAGAAGAAAAAGAAATAAAGATTATAAGAAAAAATAAATTGAGGGAATAAAAATAGTTAAACAAACAAACAAAAAAACAACCAACCCTTTTTGTTTGTTTGAAATTGTTTGTTTCTGAACAATCTTTTGCAGAGGATATGTTAATCCATAGAGAGAATCCAAAATATTCAGCTAAAAATATTTAAAATAATAAATAATTTCATTGAAGTTGTAGGGTATAATAAATTTAATAAATTTACCTAAATGATCAGAATCTCTATATATTACCAATAAATCCCAGAAGAAAGAGAAAGAAAAATTCCATGAAAAATTACTGATTTACAAAATATTTGAGAGTTTTATCTAACAAGATATTGCCTGGAACTATAGAAATATAACTAAAAAGTACTTCACTTAGCTGAAGTCTTAGCTGAAGAAATAGTAATTACTAATTGATCAACATATAATAAAAATGATCATTCTAACAAAATTAATTTGTTAACAGTGTCAAAACAAATAAATTACCTAAAAGGATTATTTCATTGAAGTGGACAAAATAACCACAACATTTGACTGGAAGAATAAAAGTTTAAGATTAAAAGAAATAATTTTTAAAAGGTAAGAAAATAATGTTTGGAAATGACCAAATAAAAATAATGTTTAAAATATTAAAAAAAAAAGGTAAGAAAAGTCTAACAATGTCAGTTTTTAAACTATAGTACAAAGAAGTAATCATCCAAATGATATGGTACTGATTAAAAAACAGTTGATTGGCAGGGGGAAAATGTGCCCAACATAGAGAAAGAAATATATAGTAAGTTTGCTTAATCTAAAGACCCTAGCTATTGATTAAGAACTCATGATTTGACAAAAACCACTGGAGGAAAGGGAAAAATCTGGAAGAAAGTAGTTCTAGATCAACATCTCATACTATGTACCAACACAAATTCCAAATGGATACATATGACATAAAAAGAGGTACCATACACAAATTGGAGGAGCAAGGAAGAAATTATCTATTGGATTTGTAGACGAGAAAATAATTATGATCAAATAAAATATAAAGAGGATCAAAGAAGATTAAATGGACAATGTTGCTTACATACATTAAATATTTTATAAGAAAACCAAATGAAGTTAAAATTAGAAGGGAAAGGGAAATAGAAAAAATCTTTGTAATAGGTTTTTCTTATCAAAGTTTCATTTCCAAGATACATAAGGATTTGAATGAAATTGATTAGAAACAGCTGTTCTCCAATAGATAATCAGTCAAAGGATATGAACAGGCTATTTTCAAAGGAAGAAATCCAAGATCTCAACAGCCATGTGAAAAAAAAATGCTTCTAAACGCTAATAACTAGAGAAATGCAAATTAAAGGAACTAAAGTTCCTCTTTATACCCAACAGATTGGCAAAGAGAACAAAAAAGGAAAATGACAAATGTTGGAAGGAAGGTGGGAAAGCAGCCACACTAAATGTATTGTAGTTACAAATGTGAATTGTTACAGCTATTCTGGAAAGCAATTTGGAACTCTCTGTGCATACTCTTTGATCCAGCAATATGTGAAGGCCCTATGTCCTCAAGAGATCAAATATGAAAAGGACCCATATATTTTTTAAAAAATTGCAGTACCTCTTTTTGTGTGTCCAAGAACTGGAAACTAACAAGGCACTTATCAATTTGGAAATGACTAAATAAACAGGAAAAACATATGAAAATGCCCATTTTGGGGAGGGTGTTTATAATAAAAATGTTTTTTTTAAAAAGAATCAAAATATATACTTTGTTTTATTTAAAATGAACTTCAGTAGCTTTCAACTGCCTCCAGAATAAAACCAACTAAAAATATTACTGGCATTCAAGGCTCTCCACCAATATTAAGAGAATCTACCTTTCCAGTCTTATTTCAAGTGATTTCTCTTCATGAACTTCTAGTCATACACTACTAGCTGTTCCCCAAGTTCAACACACAATCTCTGGCCTCTGCATTCACACAGAATGCTTACCTTTCTCATCTCCATTTTTCATCATCCTTTTCTTTCAAAACTCAGGTCAGATTTTACCTCCTCCATGAAGTGGGTTCTAATTCCTAGGCTGAAAGTGTTTTCTACCACCACAAATTTTCGAAGAGCATTTTGGTTCCATCCCTTGCCCCAGTAATCACCCATACCATGTTACATTTAACTGCATACAAGTTATAGTCCATTCTCAACTCCAAGAGAATATAAATTCCCTGTTTTGGCGTTCTAATCACCATGAATGCCTGCCCCAATTCTTAACTCATAAAAGTTATAAATGTTTGTAAAGAAGAGAAAAATTCCTTTCTTCTTTCCTTGCTTCCTTCCTCTTTGCCTCCCTATTTGCTAGTGTCTCCTTTTAAAATGGGTTTTAAAAAATATCTTTTCTTTATACATCATCTAGATTTCCCTTCATATAACCCTCTCACTTTTCCCTTCCAGAACTCTTTCCCTTATAACAAATAATTCTTTAAAAGAAGAAGAGAAAAATAATTCTGCAAAGTTGATCAATATGTGGGAAAAAATCTGCCATTATATGCAACATGCCACACCTTTAACCTCTCCACTTCTACAAGATTTGGGAGAGGTGTTGAAAAGTTTACTTTCAAGCATAATTCTTACACCATAGATGAAAACACACAAAGACAATCCTCATTCTCCGTTACGGAGAGAGACTACTACTATGTAAAAGTTTATTTTAATGAATATGTGATCCTAGAGCACTATTTGTATGTAAATGAATGTCCCTAGAGTATATGATATATATGTTATATTTAGTTGTTATATATTCTGCTCAGTCATCAATGCTCAGAAAAACAAAGCAGAAAATGCCATGAATGCCCAGGGCTTGGGGTCATTTAGGAAAGGCACGCGCTCACAACTACCACATTGAGTAGAGTGAGGGCAGGTATCTAAGAGAATCCAAGAGAGAAAGTTTTACACACAACTGACTAAAGAAAGAAAGAATAAGGAAGCTCTCTCCTTTTTAAACCAAGGCATGCCCTATAATGCTTATATTATGGTGTATTGAGAATTGAGGGTTGAAGAGTGCTAATGCTAAGGGACAATTCAGTGTTTGCAGTGTCATATTTTGATTTCTTCAATCAAAAATGTTTATCTTATTTAATGAAGTATACTCTTTCCATCAAAATTATTACTTGGGTACTACTAATAGGAGTAACAATTTCTAGGAAATGTCTAGGTTGGCTTGATGTAGCTAATAGACCTGGCAAACAGCTAGGACTAACTCTTACTAAAATAAATCAAGGTAAATCAAATCAATCAACATTAACAAATGCTAAAGTTTAATTAATTTCACCCTGAAGGTGTCAAGGGCATGCTACTCATGCTACATAGGATGGCCTCTTCAGAACACTCTCCATAAGGGATGGAGAGAAAGAACAAGGGAGAGAATTTGGAATTCAAATGTCTTTAAATGATAACCTAAAATTGTTTTTACATGTAATTAAGAAAAAATAAAATAGTATTTAAAAAAAGAACTATCTCCATACCTGCCCCACAATTGTGTTCACCAATTCCTACCACAGTTGATTATAAAGTCTTATGAAGAAGAATAAAAAAAAAACTTATTTGCTAAACTGGGCAATTAGGTGGAACAGTGGATAGAATACAGGTCCTCAAGTCAGGAAGACTCATCTTCATGAGTTCAAATCTGGTCTCATACCAATCCTAGCTATGTGACCCTGGGTAAGTCATTTAACTCTATTTGCCCCAATTTCCTCATCTGTAAAAATGGTGTGGAGAAGGAAATGGCAAACTACCAGTTTCTTTGCCAAAACTCCCAATGGGGTCATGAAGAGTCAGACATAATTTAAACAAACAAGTCAGTCCCTGAAATTGGTGTATATCAATTAAACTTTTGTATGAAATTATAATATATGTCTATGTCTTTTCTTCTACCCCTTATCCATTAAAAAATCAACTTACATAAATAGGTCAAGATTAAAGCCATTTAATTGCATATCATATCTTGTTTTTCTTTCTTTCTTCTCACTTTGTGCTAATTTTGATCTTTTCTTTAACCACTGTAAGCCACTGTGATTATGTGTATGTATGAAATCTCCATTATATTATTATACATAGACCAATGATTCAGGAATGATTCCTACATCAATATAGAGCTCTTTCCTATCTGCTAAATTCAATCACATGCTTTTTTGTGATGTTCGGTGTTTATCATGCCCAATAAAACTGATTGGAGGGATTATGATATAATGTATAGAGTCCTGAACTTGGAATAAGGAAGATTTGGTTTAAAATCCTGGCTCAGAGATTTACTGTGTGGTCCTAGACAATTTATTTAATCTATCTCAGGGTAGAGTTATTATGAGAACCAGATGAATTAATTTATAAATATAAAGTGTTTTGCAAACCTTAAACAATTATAAAAATGCTAGATTATTTATTATTTTTAGCAAAGTATTCTTAATGCTTAGGTATGAGGCTATTCTCATTCCTTATTACTGACTTCCCAATATATTTCTTCTCTTCCTCAAAAACTCCCAGTTTTGCATTAAAAATCACTGAGAATCAAAATACATATTGATTTAATTTCAAGGGTCTTATTGAATTCATTATAGAAGTTATCAATCTTTCCATCCTTTAATATGTTAGTGAATAAGCTGCAATAGTTTTCATTATGGTCTTTTTGTAGATACTTATCATGAGCCCTGAAATATGAGATGATCAAATATCCCATGAAAATACTTCTTATCACCTTTGGGCACACAATAAAATCAACTCCTCTAATTAACTTCTTGTCCTCTCCAAGACCAAGGATGTGAAATATCTTTCCATTTAGCTATAATTTCTTTATTAAAATTTGATATATAGAGGCAATGTCAAGAGGGGTATGATTTCATTCTTCTATTAGCAAGTCAACTCATTGGTTATTAGACAAGGATCTCACATTTAGAGTACTGGTAGTCAAATTAAAGCTCCTACATACTCTAAAGACTGTGATTCTTGGAATCCTATTGTCCTTTTTCCCCATTACTCTGCCACAATGACTGATGGCAAAAGTGAGGGGGACCATACAGGACTGAGGGTCACTTTGCATTCCCCTCTATTCTGGGGTTGCCTTGGCCAAAGAGTTTGCACTTAGCTAGCCTAGTACTCAGAAGAGTAGGTGGTCTGTTGCTAGTCCTGTACTAGATATCTTTCCACCATAGTACAATTTGCTGTAATCTAGACTGCATTGATATAGCCTTCAAGAACCAAAGATGGAACAAGAGGTCTTTGTGGACATCTTGCAAGCCTTCAAGTATTATAGCATCTTGGCTATTCTTTCCTTCTGTTTCCAAGTGCTTTTTATCACTACCTCATTTTCGCTTACTCAAGTCATGGGAATAGATGAAATTACCCAAACTAAAGAATGGAGAGAAAAAAGAAAGATAATGTAAAGACTTTGTGATAAGGTGAAGGAAAAGGAAAAGGTAGCAGCAAAAGTGATAGGGAAGGCAGTGTCAGGGAGACAGTAAGAGAACCAAGAGACAGAGGTGTTACAGAAGTTACAGAGGGAGAGGAGATCAAGAATAGGTTGGTTGATGACATCTCTCATAATTTTCCGTTAGTTTCTTTGTTCCCAAATTCCCAGAGGCTGCTGCTCTACTATCAAAGACACTAAAAAATATAGTCGGCTTGGTGTTTAATGTTGCTAGAAGTTTAACCCCCAAATAAGGTGTTACTATACTGGGGTGGTTCAAGTGTGGATATGACCTGCCTTCCCAGAAATTGTTTTTAAGTGGCCTAACATAACATTTCTCTTGGAATGTTCTTTTCTGAGCTCTTAGTATAGAAAAACTTCCTGGCAGGTGCGTGATAGCATATTATATACCTCCCATACTGATTTCCCACATCACACTCATAAAGACACCTAACTACATCTCATAGACGTAAGTGTCTCCTTTAATTGCTTCACAACTGAAACCTCCAGTGAGGCACAGAATAAGTTTGAAAGTACATTCCATATTCTAAAGTATAATTAGGAATTCTAATGAGGCTTCTTCTCATAGACTTTAATTTGTGTACTGGCATACTGTAGGTGACTTTCAGAGTTAAGAAAAACAAAAAATAAGGAAGAAATGCTGCTTCCTGCCAGTTTTATAAAACCCGGTGTCTCTTCAAGGTCTAAATAACATTGTATACTCTTGCTAATTCAACTGAACAATTTTTACCCAATGAACATTTATTAAGCACCTACCAGTACAAAACACTGTGAAAGATCTTAGGAATAAGAAACAAAACAAAAAACCCCACAGCCCTTCCTAGTAGAAGTCATATTCCAGGAGGAAAGGAAAGATATAGAAATAACTGTAATACAAATGAGAATGGATCGAATATAAAATCCTCTGTTTTGTATTCAAAGCCCTTCCAAACTTTCTCCACCTACATACCTCTCCAGTCTTCTTACATATTATTCACCCCCACATACTGCAATCCAGTGACACTAACTAGCCTCCTTGCTGTTCCTTGAACATGTCACTCCATTTCCTGACTGTTCATTTTCACTGAATCTTTCCTCTGTCTCCAGTTCACTGCCTCCTCTTCGCAGCTTCCTTTGAATCTCAGGTAAAATCCCCCCTTCTTCACCAAGCCTATCCCAATGTCCCATAAGTCTCTTTACTGTTTTCAATTTATCTTGCATATATCTTGTTTGTATAATGTCCCTCCTATTAGATGGTGAGCCCCTTAAGAGCACAGACTGTCTCTGGTCTTTCTTTTTATGGCCAGTGCTCAGCACCAGCAATCAGCTAGTAAACATTTATTAAGTGCCTACTATTTGCCAGGCACTGTGCTAAGTGCAAGGCACAAAAATGCTCAATAAATACTTGTGGACTGACTGACCGAAATGCATATGTGAGCTGAAGAAGAGTAATCACTTTAGTTGCTGAGAATCAAAGAAGGCTTCATGGAAGAAGTAGTGTATCAGTTGGATCTTCATAATAGTTAAGGCTTTCGGCAGGTGGAGATATGACAGAGATCCATGACATGTAAGTTCTTGGAGGGTACAGATTTTTTCTGTTCCCAATGCCTATTGTACTTTCTTCTTTTTGGAGGGGTGGAGGTTGTGCCGTAATTTCAACAGTATTCAACTCTTCCTGACCTAATTTGGGGTTTTCTTGGGAAAGATATTGGAGTGGAGTGCTTTACCATTTCTTTCTCCAGCTCATTTTATAGATGGAGAACTGAGGCAAGCAGGGTTAAATGACATGTTCAGCATCACACAGCTAAGTAAGTATTTAAACTTTAGAATATGAGTCTTTCTGTCTTCAGGCCAGGCACTTAATCCATGATCTAGCTGCCTCTAATTTCACATGGAAATTCCTTCCCTAAACTATTATATATTTATTTTAACATTCATTAAAAAAAATTGACTTCCAAATTTTCCCCCTCTAGCTCCTCTCCCATCCATTGAGAAGACAAACAACCATGTATGTGAACAATCAATAAAATCTTGTTGAGTGGAGATAAAAGCTTTTTGAAAAAAAGCAGAGGGTCAGGAGAAAGGAAGATAAGACTTGGGTTCAGCAATTAGTTCAGTTAGCTGGAGCTACAGTGGTAGAAGGAGAATGGTGTGAGACACAACTGAAATCTGAAGTTGGAGGGTCTGCCATTTTGAAAGTCCATGGATGACTGCTAGTCCAAAAGCATCAAAATCCCATTAAGCATGTAATCACTAGTTTATGGCAGCTTTGAAAAAAAAGGAAACCAATGAGGACTGAAATATGTGATGTTATCCAGCATGCAATGAGTTTCAAAAGTGTTAGAAAACAGTAGAGTAATGTGAATCTACATGGATATTTTTAGATTTATTTAATGAATTAAAGGAATCAATTGTTATTGCCTTAGATTATTAGTTCCATTTATTGATTGAAAAAAATTAGACACACATCCTTATCAAGTTGAATGCCATTTCTATACTTCATACCTTGTGATATTAATCACTCATCTTCTCTGAGTTTGAATGTCCACAAATATAATAAAGAGCTTAGATAGGTGGCATGGTGGATAGAGCATCTGGCCAAGAGTCAAGAAGACATGAGTTCAGTTCAGGCTTCAAACACTTATTAACTGGGTGACCCTGAGCAAGTCATTTAACTCTGTTCCTCTAAATTCCCTCATCTGTAAAATACTGGTAATAATAGTACCTACCTCCCAGAGTTGCTGTGAGGATAAAATGAGATAATAATTGCAAAGTGCTTAGAGAGTACCTGGCACACATTAGGCCCTATATAAATGCTACCTATTTTTTTCTTATTATTCTTAAGTCCCTTCCAAGTCTAAATCCACTGATTCTATGACACATCCCCCCCACCCCCAAATCAATCCCACAATGGTGGAGAAAGCCCTACTTTTTTTTAACGATCACCATGATGAAAAGACTATATTTTTATAAAATGAATACTGATAGCCCAGAGAATTACTTAGTTATCCTTCAAAACCCAAATCTGAACAAGCCTCAGTGGTTGTAATTATCCCACCCTGGAGGATTTTTTTCTTTTTCTTTTATAATAAACATTATTAGGAGCCATGATAAAGTACCCTATGTGTTCCCTGAAATGTTAGGGACTTATGAAATGCTAAAAAAAGAAAGTTAAAACAAAAGGATTTTAACTGGCTGCATTTCATACCTGCTGGCTGCCAATTCATAGAAAAATTTCTCCTTTGTCCATATTTTTCCAAAACTCCATTTTCTTTCCTAATATATTCTCCCCACTAGATTTTAAACAAGCCCCTACCAGCTGTATGAGATTTGCCCTATATCACAGTATGCTTTGGATGCATGCATTATTCTACATGGGGCAGGAGGTCAAGAAGAGGTTGAAAAAGATTTCCATTCTTGTCTGACCTCTCGGAATTCCTTTCCTCAATGAAATGCACTGCTCAGCAGCTTTCTTCTTAATGTCTTGCCTGTCTTAGGAACTCACTACACATTTGCCAGTTTGGAAAGATATAATCATTCAATAATCTGAGATACACAGTTGGGGAAGAAAAGGGAAAGATAAGATGATAGAGAGAAAGAGGGAGAGAAGGAAGAAGAAAGAAAAGGGAAGAAGAGATTCTGCTTATATAAAAGATCAATATTTATTATTTAACAACTTATGATGTCCCATTCCTTTGTAGAGGTAGGAGATTCTCTGGTGTATTTTGCACATATATTCAAACTTATTCAATGTATTGATAGGTTATGCTGATTTTTCATCTTTTTTTCTTAAAATAGTATTTTTTTAAAATATGAAATGTCTCTCTGGAAAGGAGAGGGGGGGCTACTGGAGAAAATTATAATGATGTAAAAAAGATATCAATAAGACATATATGTATATACTATGTATATATGAACACATATATAATATATACGAATATATATATGTATATATATATATATTTTTAAAGAGCCTGTGGGGATGGAGACAAACCTTTAGCAATTCACATCAGAAGTATAGGAAGAATGTCACTATGTCAGAGCTTCTCTCAAAATAGCTTACTTATACCTCCAACTAAATCTAAAAGTACTCTTAATTATGCTGTGCTAGCAAAACATCATTTTTGTCCCAGTGAACATTGATGCAGTCTGGCTTAAGTAGTATTTGCTTCAATTTTTCATATCAGATGCCATTTCATTTCAGCCAAAAAGTTGTACAATTTAAGAATTCTTAGGATGCTAAATCTTTGCCTCCCAGCTTAAGGGGGTGGGCGAGAATTGCTCATTTAAAAATGGCTGTTACTGGTGGCTATGTGGGAAGGAAAGAAAAATGCAGAGAAATGAGGTTCTGGGACTTCTGGACTCTACCACTACACAAATAATTTAACAGTACTTCATTAATTCTAATTCCATGGGACCAGAAAGGGGAAAAAACAATAACAACTCATTGGTTTTGAATTAACCAACTTCACATTAGTCAATACTCTTATTAAAGAGCAGTAGGAAATTCTATTGGTTGGGGAATAACAAACTTTATATTATGCCCTATTTTGAATTCACTATACTAAAAAAAAGAAAGTTTTACTAGAATAGCCAAGGGTCCAAAAGTAAAGAGTTTTCATCAATAGTTAGAGAAATATGCTGTTCTTAGTCCAACTAGTTTTCTTTTCCATTACTTCAGACTTAAAGAATTTATATTTTCAATGCCATGAAGTACTGCCTCCATAACAGAGATTACAACTCTTCTCACAATTTAGTAAAAGGTATTTGAATAATTCTGGTTGAAAAATTCATCACCTTCTGGTCATCCAAATAATGAGCTTCTCTGCTTCAAGTAATTATGAACAACACAATTTAAAGGACTATGTGGAAATGCAAAGTCCAAAAAAATAGATCCAAAAGAATAATGGACACAATATAATTATATAAATGAAGATGACTTTTTAAAAAGAAACAAAATTCCAAGCAAAAATAATATATAACTTTGGTAATAACTTATAAAGTATGCTCTTATCCCTTCTACTAAAATATAAAATGGAACTTAATCACAATCATTCATGTGCCATTTTGCTTAACTTTTGATGGAGTAAGAAGGATTGTATATTGCACAGGATTCATTTGTGAGAATGTATCAATTCTGTATGATTTATTAAAACAAAATATAGTGATAGAAAAAAATGAAATAAAAAGTTTGAACTAAATCATGGAAGCCTAAATGTCTTTGATTCTTAAAAAAAAAAAACCATAAAAGATTCATGACAATGTCAAGTACTAGCTATTCCAAGGGGATCTGCATTTTATCAAGGATAAATGCCTTTAAGGCAAGTGATCGAATCAATCTATTAGTAGGTTAAGAATTCTTAACCCTTTTTGGGTCAAGGATCCTCTTTCACAGTCTGGTGAAACCCATAGACTCATCATAATAGCGTTTTTAAATACATAAAATACATGTAATTAAAAGGAAAGCAATTATATTTAAAGAAAGATATAATTTTTTTTCTACCCAAAGAAATCCCAAAACTATCCATGGATTCCAGAGGGAATCAAACCCCAGGTCTAGAACCTCTGTCCTACACAAAATTTCAGTCTTTAGGGAGGATATTTTGTTGTTGTTGTTGAGATGTTTCAGTTGTATCTTATCCTTTGTTACCCCATTTAGGGTTTTTTTGGGAAGATACTGAAGTGATCTGCCATTTCCTACTCCAACTCATTTTATACACGAGGAAACTAAGTAAGGGTTAAGTGACTTTCCCAGAGTCACACAGTTAGAAGTATAGGAAGTATCTGAAGTCAGATTTGAACTCATGAAGATGAGTCTTCCTGATTCAAAGACTGGAACTCTATCCATTGCACCACCTTGCTATCCAGGTAAGGGAGGAAGGAAGATATTTTAAGAAGAAAAGACACCTTGTAATGCTTTTGAAATTATATACTCTTGGAATGGAAAAATTACACCAAAGTATACAAGGTTCAACCAACACTTTCTGTCTGGTTTCCAATAACCTTCCTAATTTAAGCCTAAAGATTCCAATGGCAGAAAAACAAAGGTTTCCTATAGAATATTTCTGCTGGGTATATTGTAACAATTTTTAGAATTCATCATGACTGAAACTTCATCTTTCCTCGATACCTGACCCCCCTATTAACTTTTCTATTTTTCTTATTAGCACCATCCTTTTCTCTGTCACTCCAACTCTTCCCTCTACCTTACTCATTTATCCAGTTTCCAAATACTATTGAATCTACCTTCAAAGTTTCCTTCTTATCTTCCCCCTCCTCTTTGCTTTGCTGTGACCATCAATACCTCCTGCTTGGACATTTGTAATAACCTTCTAATCCTAGTCTATCTTCCTTCCTTAAGTTTAGCAGACTTCTGGATCCTGCCTTGCCAATCAGATATTTATTAATAAGGAAGCAAGGCAGGTATCTGCCAAAGCTGAAGCTAAGTGCTTATTATATCAATGCTGATATCTTTTGTTGCAACAAGCATTGATTAAGCACCTACTACATGCTAAGTACTGTACCACAGTTAATTTGCATCAGGTCCACCCCAACAGCCCCCAAACTACTCAAATATGAAGCTCTTTGATATAATGATACCATTATTACATCTATATGACAAAGATCAAATAAAGAGAAAAAAGGTCTTTTTTGTATGAAAATATTTCAAGTGGCTCTTATTGTGATGTCAAATAGCTGGAAACTAAGGAGATGACCATCAGCTGGGGAATTGCTGAATGAATTATATTATATTAATGTAATGTAATACTATTGAGTCCTAGGAAATGAGACTACTAAAAAGGGACTTCTAAAAAAGGGACCACTGGTTGAGAAACTCATGAAGATTTGTATGAACAAAATAAAGCAAGAAGAATCAAGATAGTTTATACAATAGCAATATTATGAAAAATAAGAAATTTGAAAGCTTTAACTCTGATCAATGTCATGGTCAGTAAGGACGACCAGTAATATTACATACCTCCTGACAGAGAAGTGATGGACAAAATGGACAGAATAAAATTTATATTTTTGGACATAGTCAATATGGGATTTTTTGGTTTAATTTCATTTTAAATTTTCTTTTCAAAATTTTAATAAATTTCCACATAAGTTTTCAGAATTTATATGATCCAAATTGTCTCCCTCTTTTCTCCCCACCCCCCCACCCAGAGCTGGATGGGATTTTTTTTTATTGGCTATGCACATTTGTTATAAGGGTTACCCCTTCTCCTGCCAATTGGAGAGAGGTAAAATACTAATTAAAAAGTAATGAAAATGTCTCATTTATATTTGGTGATTAATAAATATTTGTTGATTTGAAAGCAAAAAAAAAAAGATCAGAAAAGAAAAAATGTAAAGGGCTCTTTTTGCCCCAGTAATTTTAAAACTCAGGAGAAAAAGCAAACTATTTATTATTCATAGTCTTTTTTTTTTTCTAACAGATAGATGGTAATACTCTCTTAAGCAAATCCAAACATGGTTCATACATCATTTTAAGAGGAGAAACATTACTTCACAGGGTTGAGTTTGAGAAATGAGTGCATATTTTCAGTTGAAAGCACAACCTACATCTGAATCATTAAACAATGAATTGGAATTACTTCATTGCTTTATGTCACCAATGTCATGTTAGCAAACTGATTTTGATGAAATTTTTCCAACTAATCCACTAGGATAGAACAAGAAATAAAGGAAAGAAGTTGGGTTTCAACATACATTTCAACACAAAGATTAAACTTACAAAAGACCAAAGAAGGTAAGAGGCGAACAATCTGGCAAAAGCATGAGATAAAATATCATGGGCAGAAGGGAACTGCCTCACTGGGGAAGATATTATAAACTCAGCTCCTCCACTTAAGAAGTATCAGTCTTGGTACTCACTCCTCAGAAGTACCACCTAATTAGAGGGTTGAGGAACTCTTGGACTTCCATTTTGGACTTTGACTTCTCCACTAGAATCCTGCCCAGCATGTATTCCCAACACTTCCAGCTTCTTTTTATATGTTGTATTCTTCCATTAGACTGTAAACTCCACCTCCCTTTTTCATGTTTGTATGCCTACCTGACACATAGTAGGTACTTAATGTTTATTGATTGACTGAAGGAACAAGATCTGATACCTGATCTCAAGGAACCTATAATTTCCTTTTGGGAATAAGATCTAAACACAAATAACTATCATACTAAGCAGAAAGTAATGAGGAAAAATAATAGATCCAAGGTGCCAGGTGTGAATTGAGGAAGAAAATATCCCATTATGTTTATTCATTTGTCATTTTTCTCAGTTCTTTCCCCCTGGTTTGTCACAGACGGAACTAATAACATAGTTTTTAGAACATTTACAAACATTAATTTAACAGTTGGTACTCTTAATGATCTGACTTCAGATTCTACCTCACACACACTTCTAGCTGTGCAAACCTGGATAAATTGTCTCAAGTTTCCTCATCTGTAAAAGGGGAAATAATAAGAGCATCTATCTTACAGGATTGATGTAAGAATCAAATGAGAAAATATGCAAAGTTTTTTTTTTACAAACATTAAAGTGCTATATTAAATGCTATTTAATATCATTATTAACACAAGGCATTTCTTCAATGATCAAGTTGATTACCAAACTGGAAAAGGATAAATATACTGATTTTTTTTAAAGGAAGGAAAAAGCATCTGCAAATTATAGGACAGTGAGGTTGACTTCAATTCCTCAAAACTATTAGAGTTAATAGGAAAAGGAAGACAGGATTACAAAGAGCTGGCATGGTTATGCCATATTTCCTTCCTTCCTTTGTTCTTTCCTTCCTTCATTCCTTCCCCTTCCTTCTTCCCTCCCTCCCTCCCTCCCTCCCTCCCTCCCTCCCTCCCTCCCTCCCTTCCTTCCTTCCTTCCTTCCTTCCTTCCTTCCTTCCTTCCTTCCTTCCTTCCTTCCTTCCTTCCTTCCTTCCTTCCTTCCTTCCTTCCTTCCTTCCTTCCTTCCTTCCTTCCTTCCTTCCTTCCTTCCTTCCTTCCTCTCTTTCTCTCCCTCCCTTCCTTTCTTTGACATAAAACCAACCAATCAGGGAATGCAGTAATGTGGTTGACCTAGACTACAGAAAACATTGGGCTTCTGTGACCTGAAACCACATTGCCACTCTTACTGTAATTGAAAGCACAGATATAAAGAAGTTGGAAGTTCTCTTCAGAGAAAGGATTAAAATAGTTGGCAGGGAAGATTTTTTGGAGGGAGGGGTATTTGAAGTGAACCTTAAAGGGAGAGTAGGAATTAAATTTCACTTGGGGTTATTTTTTCCTATGTCCCTTTTCCCACATTTCTCTTCTCTTTCTCCTCTTCCTTCCCCTGTTCTTTTATCCGGATTTTGCCAGACAGCAGAAATTGTTTTTGCATGGCAAGTTAGAAAGAAATGCCTGCTGCTTAAATGGCACCCCTTGTGTGACAACAGGTTTGTGCTTGTTTCTGCCTGCATAAGCCTTTAAAATAAAAAAAGACAGAGCCTAAAGGAAACCACTACAACTGCATGGTCAACAGTGTGGGGAACATTAGAGTATTCTTTTAGTTAGGGCTGGGGCTCAATTGCAGGGCAACCTTGAATGCAAAATAAGTGTATAATTGAAGAGCAATTTAGCATCCCTCATTAACCCAGAGAAAGCTGAGTCTTCATAATGGATGGAGCTAGAAACTTAAAAAAAAAGAAAGAAAAAGAAAAGAAAACCAGGGGAAAAAACTAACAAGGAAGGTTTCTGTGTAATAAGCTAACTATAGAGAAAAATCTGGAAATATGATTAAAATCTGTTTGAATATCTTTCTACTATCTCTTCTTAACTCACCTTCTGTTCTGCATTATCAGAATGAAGTTTTAAGATGCTCCATATATGTATAAAATATTTAAATTGACACAGGGAGATGGAATGTGTGTTGGAATGGAAATTTCCAAGCCAGTAAAAAGCATGCTGGTGTGCCTGCAACGTATAGGATTTGTTCATGTGCATACAACCAGAATTTTTCAGGCAACATAGTAGAGTACAGGGAGGGCTAGAATAGGAGTCAAGAGTTCTGTTTTAGTCCTTCTGTTACTAATCAACCTCACCACCTTGGAAGTCATTTAACCTCAGTTTCCTCCTCCATAAGATGAACAGGTTGGACTGTATGACTTCTAAATTCCCTTCCAGCTTTCACTCTGTGATTCTATAATTGTCATCATCATAATAGCCTACATTAGCAAGCTACATTTAACAATTTAAATCATAAAAAGGAGGGAGAGGAGTGTCTTCTCTATGAGACATCTGAAAACTAAACAAGAAGGCGAAGAGTGGCAGAGGCAGGCAGGAGGGACAAGGAAAGGAAATCATTTTCCTCCCTCGTTTTCTTGGTATCTCATGTTTGGATCTACTAAATGTTAGCAAAATTGGCTGTCCTTGGCATGAAAAGGAAAGAATATCCCTTTCTTTTTAAGGAGTTTGTACAACATGTTCCTGTTAAGGACTTGTCTAAATCAATGTTTCTGATTTTGTTACAATCTAAGGGCAAGATCTGTAGCTTCATTACTGTGCACACATTCCCCCCCCCCCATGCCAAATGAGACCATTCTACTATTTATCATCTTTTAAGAACCAAGGACAACTTAAAAAATAGTAGCTCAAGGCTGGTAATTTCAGGATTAAAGCAGAAGGCTGGCAAAAGAGACTTTGCTGCTAGAATATTTATTTTACCATTCCCTCTACTTTTATAAAATAGAATTTGAGTGATAATATTGCTAGGACATGATAGGATGCCAGACTGATAGCAATTTGCCATTTTCTAAAGTACATATGAGGGGCAGCTGGGTGATTCAGTGGATTAAGAGCCAGGCCTAGAGATGGGAGGTCCTGGGTTCAAATCTGACCTCAGACACTTCCCAGCTGTGTGACCCTGGGCAAGTCACTTAACCCCCATTGCCTAGCCCTTACCATTCTTCTGCCTTGGAGCCAATACACAATATTGACTCCAAGACAGAAGGTAAAGGTTTAAAAAAAATAAAGTACATATGAAAAATAAGAGGGATATAGTTGAGAAGCAAAGGTGATATGGTAGAAACAATATCAGGCCTGTTGTCAGAGCTTTGGCAGCCTTTTCTAAAAGAGTTATTAAGAAAAAGCAACTTCAAAATGCATAAGAACTCTGATTAAGGTAAGGACCAACTATAATTTCAGAGAACAGATGATAATTTATGATGACTACTTCTTAACAGAGAAGTAAAAGACTCAAGATAGATGAGACTTATATTTTAGTAACAAGACAATGTGGAAATTTGTTTTAACTATTTATATTTGTTACAAAGGCTTTGTTTTTGTTTTTATTTTTCCAGTAAGGGTAAGAGGAGAGGTGATAAGGACAGAGTAGGAAAAGAAGAAAGGAAAAAAAGAAGAGATGGAGGAAGGGATGAATGAAGGAATAGAAAGGAAAGCCATTGAGGAATTTTTTAAATATACCAAGAAGAAAACAGAAGGATAGCCCAAAAGAAGCCCAAACTGGATTGCCTTGAAAACTCTAGGCTGAATTTATTATAGGCATAAAAGAAAATCATGCTATATATATATATATATATAAACATATATATATATATATATATATATATATATATACAGAACTTCAGTTTCATGTACAATCATCTTTTTCTGTTCTATGTATGTAGATATCCTCATTTTATTTGATGTTTGCTATATTCAAAATAAAAACATAAGGGAAAAAGGACTAATCTTAAGAGAGCTAAGTACAGATTAGAGAACAGCAGTATAGCTGAGTGGAACTGGATCCTATGGAAGAGTTTGTGCATATTCACAGAGAGCAGGGAAGCTGTGAGCTGTTAATGGAAGTGAGATACAAGGATAGAGTCTTTAAAACATGTGGCCCCTGAAAAAGATAAGACCATATGCTCTATCTTCCTAGGGAGAATCCTGAGTATGAAGAGAGTTCTTAGATGTTGAGATAATAATAATATCATTTATATAGTGCCTTAAAGTTTACAATGTTAGCAAATATCTGAGGCTGAATTTGAACTTGAGTCTTCCTGACTCCAGATCTGATCTATTCACTGTGCCACCTTGAAGTCTTGGGGAATTTGGGGAAGGGCAGCAGAGGAGGGGGGGGAAAAGAGAGAGAGAGAGAGAGAGAGAGAGAGAGAGAGAGAGAGAGAGAGAGAGAGAGAGAGAGAGAGAGAGAGAGAGAGAGAGAGAGAGAGAGAGAGACACTAATCTCATGGTGAAAAGATGGAACATACAGATCCAGAACTGGAAGAGTAGCAATGGATTGGACCACAATACAGATGAGCAAAAACTCTGCTACTGGCCTGGATTCTTTGAATGGTTCAGGAAAGGGGCTTATTGCTCAAGCAACTCCAAGTTCGTTTTTCTTCCAGGGAGAGTTCAAATCCTTAGTGAAGGGGGCATTGAGTTATGAGGCTCAAATGAGATACAGTATGAAAAAACCTTTCACAAGCTTTAAAGTGCTATATAAATGTCAGTTTTGATGATGATGATGTCAGGTGCAACCATGGAGATAATTTTGCTCAATGATCTGCTGAATATCAATATCAAACAAGGCATAAAACAGGGACATTCACCATTATCATAGAGAATGCCCTTTGCAAAGTCCATATGGAAGAAAGATAATGGAGATGTTTTATAGATGCTCCTCCTTGCAAAGGACATTAGATTGATTGCACCAAGCACCAGAATATCACAAGACTTTTTCAATGAGATCCGTAGTCATCCAAAAGGCAATCAGTCTTTTGACAAAGGGTGCTGGGTGGTGCAGTAGAGAGAGCATTGGGATTGGAATCAGGAAGATTTATCTTTTTTTTTTTAATAAAGGAAGACAATTTTACTGAAATATGGTAATCATTATGGCTTAAAAAACAAATTCACAGACTCCAGGTTAGGAACCTTGCTCTGAAGGACAGAAAGATTTAACTTGATGAGTTCAAACCTGGCATCTTAATAGCTGTCTGATCACTTAACAATCCAATTTCCCTCAGTTTCCTCATTTGTAAAATGATCTGGAGAAGGAAATGACAAACCATTCCAGTTATTTTAGCTAGAAAATTCCAAATGGGGTTACAAAAAGTTGGAAACTACTGAAAATGACTGAACAACAAGATCAATCAAAGTTGAAAAACCAAGTGAATGTGTTTAGATTGTGACATAAAACATGTCTATTTGTCAGTCCTTTAAGTAGACATATCTTGGAAAGGACCAACAATGACCTTGAACAATGAAGTGAATTGGTAAAAGAGTATCAGGTAGGTCACATGTACAAAACTGTAAAGCATTTTCAACAAGTCCATACTGTTCATTTTCCCAAAGGCTCATCTTTTTAAACACCACTCTTTTGCCTAGTTATGCATGGCTGTGAACCATAGAAAACCATGGTCTTAGAAGAAACAAAATACCAGATTATCCAAAGTGCAATGGAAAAATTAATGCTCACATTAGGAGCCTACAATATCCTGGTCAAGGATGACTTACAATACATAATAAGAGCCATAAAAGTCACTGAAAGTGAATATGACTGGTAAAGAATGTGGAATAGCCATATGGCAAGAATTAAGAGATGACAGAATGGTAGCCTGAACACTATACTAATACCTACAAAATATTAAAAGAGTGGATCCTCTGATAAGAATTCATGGAAATACATCAACAAGGTTCACATAAGATCAGAAGGTTTGGATGGGCTGCAATCTGCCCTGGTGGAGGAAGGGTCCACATTGTATAAGATCAACTGGATTATTGAACTAGAAATAGGAAACCTGGGCTCTACTCCTGGCTCCTCAGTTCTGATAAATGAGCCTTTTGCATTATTTTGCAGATCTTCTCACCTTGCACTCCCCTCCCACTTCCCAGCACATCTTTATTGCTCTCTTCTTCACTAGAATGTAAGCTTCTTGCAGGCAGGAGACTTTTTTGCTGGCTTGCCTTTGTGTCTCTGGTAATTTGCATGCTTTGTACCATTCAGATCAGGGTTTAGTGATAGATTTAAAGGGGGGTATGAATTTGGATGGGGAAAAACTTGCATCATAATTTTCATGAACCTTTGGTTTCCTTTGTAATCCCATGTATGATCCTAAATTTATCTTCTGAGTCCAGATCTATGATCCTATGGATCCCTGTAGCACCAAATAGCAGAAAAAAATAAATGTTTACTTTAACTCATCTTCAAAGCCCTCTATATTCACTGAGGCTAAGGAGAATGACTAAAGATAGGCAACGATCAGCAAATCACATCACCGGCAACCCAATAGGCTGTTTTTAACTAGTGATTACCAACTTCTGAAGGCTATACCTTGAAATACCTCAAAAACCTATCATTCAGTCAGTGTTTGTCCTCTTTCTATCAGCACAAATGAAAATTCCTCTAAGACTCAGTTGATGGTGCTTGAGAGTTGCTATGGAGGAAAATTTTTAGAAGCCATGAGGTGACATGGTAGGCAGAGATGGGACTGGAGTCAGAAAGAAATAAATTCAAATCAAGCCTCAGACAAAATTGTTGTGTGATCTGTGGGCAGATCACTGAACCTCTTTTTGCCTCAGTTTCTTCAACTGTCAAAGAGTAGCACCTGCCTTGCAGGATTGTTATGAGGGTCAAATGAGATAATATTTGCAAAAGCACTTAGCACAGTCCCTGGCACATAGTAGATGCTATATAAATCCTTTTCCCCTTTCCTCAACTTCCTCTTTCTTTCACTACCCTACAGCCCTACAGTGATATTGAATTTCTCTGTATTTGGCTAGTCTAGTGGTTGGACAACCCAGATTCTGACAGGGTCACAATTCTGTGCTTTGGGAACAATGGTCTTTGCTGCCCCGTGGTGAAATGATAAATTAGTTGCCCTTGTATTTAACTCATTTCTTTAAACCTGTGCCAAGTCTTCACTAAGGGGACAGCAGCCATCAGTTAAAACAGTGGATATTAGAGAACATTTTCATTGTGGTCAGTAGCAATAGCTTGGATGCATGTCTAACATTTTAAGACCATATGTAATTTCTTGCAATTTGGTTCATATACTTGAAAGTGTATGCTTGTACAGAGTATGGTAGGTATGGCTTTCACTACAACTTAGCTATTGTAGGGAAAAGTCACAAAGGTACAAAACCATAGCTCAATGCTCAAAACTACTGTTCAGAGTTTAAACTAGAGTTTTCATAGATAGAATATTTACTTTCAGAAACTATTAAGGTTTGGAAGAAAGATAGCTGTGAGAGAATGAAGGGGAGTCAGCTTGGACAAGTCATTTAATCTTAGTTTACTCATCTGTAAAACAGAAATGTTGATAATATTTTTGTGGCCTCTCTTATAAAGGAGTTTCTGTGAGGAAAACCCTTTGTAAAATAATTGTATAAGAGGAATT
Organism: Monodelphis domestica; assembly: GCF_027887165.1. Lineage (NCBI taxonomy): Eukaryota > Metazoa > Chordata > Mammalia > Didelphimorphia > Didelphidae > Monodelphis > Monodelphis domestica. The sequence continues at coordinate 224,898,290 of NC_077229.1, forward strand.
ATAGCGTAGTGGGAAGCAGCCTCAGTAAGACCTTTATGAGCTGGCTCAAGTCTCACCTTTGATAAATATTAGGTAAACAATCACAAGCAAGTCACTAAACCACACAATAGCCCTAGAAAACTCTTCAAGACCCTAGGTTTCAGGACATTTGCTAGTCTGCATTTGTTGAAGGTGTTTCCTATTTCAGAGTTCCCTATACCAAAGAAATCACAGGTCTAGAAAAGAAAAGATGCATATGTGTGATTCATTATGCTATTATTCTTTCATAATCCAACAACTTCAACTGAAGTCCATACCTAAGTAAAAAGTAACAACTAGGACCCCATATGAAATCTGAAATAATTTGCTGTTGCCATGCCAATAAAGATCACCTTAGCTACTCCCACCGTCACTCCCTTCCTTTTTCCCTCTATCCTAGCAAGTGGATAGAGCACTGGACCTAAAGTCAGGACCACTTGAATTAAAATTCAATCTCAGACATTTACTTAATAATTTGGTGTCCTTAGACAAATCACTTAATTACTATCTGCCTCAGTTTCCTTATGTGCAAAACAGGACTAATAATAATATTTATTTCAAAATATTATTATGAATATCAAATGAGATAATATTTATAAAGTGCTTAGCACAATGCCTGGCACCTAGTAGGCACTTAATACATGCTTGTTGCCTTCCCATTCCCTACTCTCCATCATCAATACCTTTGAATAAGTATTGTTCATGTGATAGACTGCATGTACTAAGTATGCTATTTTTAAAAGTTAAAAGTGCTAACACATCTTAGATCTGTGTCTTCAAAAGCACATTCAGTGGAACAGATGAAATTAATCAAAGGGTCAGTCAGACATAGATTCTTCAGCAGCGCTGTAGAATTTTTTGTAAATTGATGGAATCTTTTATCTTGAAGTATGAAAGGCAGTGATAAGGAAGAAAATGATGGAACTGTCTACATCAGTAGGCATGGAATCTGTGGACCACAAGATTCTACACCAAAAACTCAATTAGGACAGCAATCAAAGAGGAAAATATTTAAAATCAGTCACTAGTGATGCACCCTGACTAACTGCCGCAACAGTCAAACTAATGCTAAATTCTTGGACGGTACCTTAATCTCTTCAACATTAGACAATTCAAAAGATTGTTATAACAAGTGCTAGAAGAGAAATATTTTAAGCATATTAAATATTGATTAATACCTAATTAATCAATTTATTAATATTAGATATTTAATATCTTAAATGCTTGGGAAATATCTGCCTCAGTTTCCACCCCAAATCCAGTATCATTAACTAAAGCAATTGGTGAAAGGGAAGAAAAACCATAGTGGGCAACACAGCTAAACACTGGGAAGCATAGGACATGATGGTGAAGCAAATTTACAAGCTATACATTTCAGTACTGGTAGGTCAAGCAGACTTATCTATGAACTTCAAAGTGAAACAGAATTATGGAAGAAATGATGTCCATTCAACAAGAGCTCCTTCATCTTTTTATCTTCATTCCATATAGTATCACTACTTATCCTCTCTTCCTTTCTAGCTGTCTCAGAGAAGAAAGAATCCTTATATCTTCCTAAGGCTAAGCCCTCTAACTGTGCCTTTGATCTTATTCTCTCATACCTCTTCCATGTCTTTACTTTAGCAGTCATTCTTTTCTCCCATGCATCAAAGATTCCTTCCAAATTTAAATCCTATGATCTTTAATATTGACTTCTCCACTGGTTCTTTCCCATCTGTCTATAAACAAGCACAGGTTTTTACAATCCTAAAAAGTCTTCCTCTGATCTTTCTATTCCCCAAAGCTATCATCATATTCCTTTCTTCCTTTTCATAGGGAAGTTGTGTTATCCGCAACTCTAATCAATGTAGTCATTAATCATGATTCCAGAGTACTATAAGATGATGGACTAACAATGCAAAATGAAACGAACATTTTTGAACATGAACAAAATAGAAATATTTTTTGTTTGACGATTCTTTGGTAACAAGAATTTTCTTTTCTTTTCTTTTCTTTTTTCCAGTTACAGGAAAGGTGAGAGGGAGAAAAAATATTTGACTATTGAAAAGAATGAAATTTAATTTTTAAAAAATGTTTGTACCTGATACTATCATTTTTCTTAACACTTACTCTGTCCTTTTATTTCTATTTGATTGTTTTCAGTCATTTTGACTCTTCCTGACACCACTTGGAATTTTCGTGGTCAAGATAGTGAAATAGTTTGTCATTTCCTTCTCCAATTCATTTTATAGATGAGGAACTGAGGCAGAGTTAAGTGATTTGCCCAGGGTCATACAGCCAGTGTCTGAAGTCAGATTTGAACTCATGTGGGTGAGTTTTCCTTATTCCAAGCCCAGCACTCTATCCACTGTGCTATCCAATTCTGTCCCTGCCCCCTTGTAATTTGGCTTCTATACCTATTGCTTTACTAAAAATGCTCTCAGAGGTCTCTGATGACTCCTAATAACCAAATTAAGTGGCCTCATTTCCCACTTCATCCTCTTTGAATTCTTTGAAGTGTTTGACACTTCTGACATTTGCCCACTCCTCTGCTTCCAGATATTTTCTCCTCCCTTGTTTTCAAAGATATCAAATCTTCCAATTAACTTCTCACTCTTAGATTCCTTGCCCTCTTCTTGATCCTTAAAGTAGGTGTTATATTTTAGTTATCTTTTGTCTCTCTCTAGGCTCTTTCTTCCAGCATGATACTCTCATAATTTATTTATCACCTTTAGTCAGATTTCATCATTCACTTACTAAATAGCAGTCCAGGCAAGAAGAGATAAGGACCTGGACAGAGCCATGGCTGTATGAGTAGAGAGAAAGGAGAAACTGAAAAGATTCAGGAGTTAATGAGATACATGGATGAGTAAGACTGGGCAATTGGGGATGACACTGAGATTGTGGGCCAGGGTGACTGAGATGATGGTGATGCCTTTGATGGAAAAGGTTGGAGAAGGGGGCACATTGAGTGGGAGAGATAATGAGTTCTGTTTTAGACATTTTGAGTTTGAGATACCTACAGGACATCCAGTTTGAGGTGACCAAGTAGCAGTTGGAGATGCATGACTGTAGTTGAGTAGATACCCTGGGGCTAAATAGTGATCTTGGAATCTTCTGTATAGAGATGGTAACTGAACTCATGGAATATGATAATATTACCAACTAAGATAGAATAAAGTGAAAAGAAAAGGGAACCCAGCCAAAGGGCTTGGGAGATCCTCCATGACATAGATAAAGCACCCAAAAAGAAGACTGAGCAGAGAACCAGAGAACAGTGTCAGACATTCTAGAATGGAGAGATTATCCAAAGGGAGAGGATTATTGATAATATCAAATGCTACTCTAAAAGTCCAAGAGAATGATCATTTTAAAAGACCATTAAATTTGGTAGAGGGTTTAGAAGAGTCAAAGGAGAAATGGAAGCTGCTTTCTTAAATTGTTTAGCCAGCCTGATGGGGAAATAAAATATAAGTCAATAGCTAGTATGGATGATTGAATTGACTGTGTTTTTTCTTTTTAAAGGGGGAAAGGGAAAACAAGTATGCATTTGTATAGCAGCTACTATGAGTCAGGTACCATGTTAAGCACTTTAAAGCTATTACCTCATTTGATCCTCACAAAACCCCTGCAAATTAGGTGTCATCACCCCCACTTCGTGGTTGAGGAAACTAAGGAAGGGAGAGATTAAATGGTTTGTCCGGAGTTACATAGCTAATAAGTGTCTGAGGACAGATTTGAACTCACATCTTCCTAACTCTAGGCCCAGGGCTCTATCCATGGCATCACCTAGATCAGTGGTTCTCAACCTTTCTAATGCCGTGACCCCGCAATACAGTTCCTCATGTTGCAGTGACCCCAAACCAAAAAATTATTTTGGTGGCTACTTCAAAACTATAATTTTGCTACAGTTATGATTCGGAATGTAAATACCTGATATGCATTATATATTCTCATTGCTACAAATTGAGAGGTTGAGAACCACTGACCTAGATGCTTTACTGCTTATAAGGATGAAGAAAGACAAAGACATGTTTGTAAGTATCAGAGAAAAAGCCAGTATAGAAAGGGAAAAGTTGAAAATTAAAGAGAAAGTAAAGACAATAATGGGGGAAATCTGTTGGATAAATCAGGAGGGGAGGGAATCAAGAGTTCTTTGGATGGGCTAACCTTGGCAAAGAGAGAGGCCATATCTTAATCTGAAACTAGCATAAAGGAGGAAAGAATGAAAGGAAATGTCAGATTTGTCCAGTCTCCATTTTTTTTTTCCCAGTGAATACAAGGCAAAGTCTTAAGCTGAGAAAATGGGGGTAGGGAATCCATGGAAAGCTGAAAGAGCAGGTATGGAGAGTAGGATAGTAAATCAATTCAGGAGGAATAGAATGATTGTCTTGTTTCTATGTGGGTCCAGTTGACATCAGATAACAGAAATTTGTGGTGGCACCAGATAGAATAGTTTATTGATTTCCTTAGCTCTGTTCAGCAGCATATAAATAGGAGTAAAGGTGGATGATGGGAAATCCAGATCTTGGGCATACAAAGATGTGATCTGCAATAGGACAGAGGTACAAGGGAATCATCATTGGAAAATAGTATGAAGTCAAGATAGGGAAAGGGAGGAGAGGAAAATAGAACTGAAGAGAAGGAAATGGAGGACACAATGAAATGATAATGAAGAATAGGATTAAGGTCATAAAACTTGGGAAAATATGGCATGATAACAGACTATCATCAGACAAAGGAATTTCAGAGTTCATATACATGGAACACTTATAGTTGACATCAAGATCAAGAATCTAGCCATGTGTGGGAAGCTGAGGTAAAGTAGAAGAATAGGTCAAGGGAACTGAGTAGACGAAGGAACTGGGAAGTTAAGGGAGGGAGTGTTAGTATGCTGAAGTCTTTCAATATGCAGGAAGATAGTGAGGATAGAAAGACTGTAAGCTAGATAATGACCTTGAGGAAGGAGGGAGAATTTATCCAGAGGAGTTGGAAGGAAATGCCTATAGATAATAATCACCTGATCTGGATTAGGTGGCAAATTTGGGTAATGGGAATTTCAAAGAAGATAGATGTTTAGTGAATGTGGTCAAAAGAGGGTCTGGAAGTAGCAATTGGTGAGAAATTCTAACTCTGAACAGTTTAAGAGCATGAGTAAAAATGTAGCCAGTATTAGAAAGGGTAATGACAGAAGCAGTGCATTGCCAGGGGGCTGTCTCAGTGATGTCTAAAAGATGGAAAGAGTGAGAAAGATATTTAAGATGAAAGAAAAGTTCTTATTTCTGGAGAAAGAAATCCAGAGAGTACAGTGGAAGGAGGGGGAAGATCTAGAGTGGGACACAGGAAAGAGGGAGAGGGTTGAGGTGGATAAGACCTGAGATGAGGAAAGAGAAAGGGAGATTTTGTACATAAGCAGTTGAGAGTTCAGGATTTCTGCTATGGGGTGAGTATAATGCTTAAACAATGAGCAGTGTGTCCAAGCTGAGTATCAGTAGTTGGATAGAATTCTTTGAAGGTGGAATAAGATTAAATAATTCAAGGTATTCCTTTGAGATTTAGCTTCATGGCAGAGAAGTGATGTTATATGTCTTATAAGTCCCAAGGATCACCTCCTCAGAGAAGGCAAAAACACATGGAGATGTGGGAGCCCATCCAGAGGCCATGGTATCTTGCTTGTCCTGGAGAAAGCATTTGGGGCAGGAGAAGGACTTAAGCTTTGTAAGTTTAAGACATCACTAAAACTTTTGGAACACCTAGTACTTAGTTTTTCTCTTTTCCTAGTTGTTAGTATCAAACAGAACAATATTACTATTTTCATATAATTTTTCCTCCTCCAAAAGGAAATTCTTCTTCTTGGAAAAAGAACAAAAGACTCCCAAACTAAAACGGCCCCCTGAAATAATATGCTGCGGATATTTTAACATTAACATAGCACTTCGTAGTTATAAAATATATACCAAAAGATATGTAAATGCTTTACCTCTCTTATCCTCATAGCAACTTTTTGACGGAAATAGTGCAAGCATTATCCTCATTTAAGAGATGAAAGGACTTGTGCCAACTAATACATCTAGTTAATGACAGAGCCTGGGACAATACTATAATTCTCTCTCCTTCCTCAAGATATATATAAAGAAAAGTACATAGAAGAGTCCCAGACTCCTCAGAATTTACCAATGTCTCATGAAAAATGTTGAAAAGGAATACTTTCTTCCTTTATTTGGTAGTTAATCTGTACAAATAACATTAGTTGTTAATGAATTTGATTTTTCTAACATGTTTGTTTAATTGCATTAATTGTTATGCTATTAAAAAGGATGTTCCTATTTGAAATCTCTCTTATGGAATGTTTTTTCCTCCTGATAATGAAAGAAAAAGGGAACAAAATCCACCGCTATCCCTACTCCCCACACAAACCAGAAACAAAAATCCAATTAGTTTCTTTAAACAAATTCAGCAAAACTTGCTGCTGATTTAGTGAGGATCCTTCTTCAAATTAGCCTGAGGGTTTCTTGGGCTACTGTAGGTCCTGATAACTCTAGCCCTTTGATTAAACATTACAGCAATCTAGCCTAAGACTAAAACTTAACAACTTTATCTGGAAGAATAAATTAAATCCTGACAATTTAATCTCCCAAGATCCCAACTATATCTAAAACACACTTTGTCTTAATGATGAAAACTTTTAACAAAGGCTCAGGTTATCCTAAATAAGTTCTTTCTGATCTGCTAGAGAGAAGAAACAGATGTCTACCATCTGGAATAGGGTACATTTTGTTAACATGTCTCTGGTAATGAGCCATAAGAAAACTAAAGATGCTGTTCAAAGCTAAGAGATGCTATGTTTTTAAACTTGATTAAAATTGCAGCCCTATTTCCCATGGCTTGGAAGGGACAAGGGTACCTAAGTAGGTTAAGCTTAAGGTCTTGGCTTTGGAGATGGCCAAGCCACTGGAGTTTATGAGAAGCTTTGTATGCTTAACTTTTTATATTCAGATTTATCCTTCCTCTACCTCTGTGTCATTTGTCTTTTACAATAGCATAGTACATGAAACATACAAAATAATTAACATTGCTGTAGGTTGGTGTCTCAGTGGGATGCGAGCCTAGCCTGGAATCAGGAGGATCTGTTCAAATCTGATCTCAGACACTTCCTAGCTAGGTGACCCTGGATAAGTCACTTAACCCTAATTGTCTATCCCTTATGGCTCTTCTGCCTTAGAATCAATTCTAGGATAAAAGGTAAGAATTTTTTAAAAACCTTAAACTTATTCAATTGTATTCTGCACTATGCTTAATCGAGTTCATCATCTTTTATCCTAAAGAATATAAAGAATATTTATTTGGGAATAGTCTTTACTATATATCTAATGACATGCTGCTCCTCTAATTCAGAATTTTTGGCTGATCTTTAGATAAGTGAAATAGATTATCTTGTATCTTACATCCAGGACTAAATGACTTATTAGATATATTTTATTTGATAATTGTTTTGAGGGCTAAGACTTAGAAAAAGTTTGGCATCTATATCTATAGCAGGTATCTTGAACCTTTTTTTGTCTGTCATGAGTCCCTTTGGACTCAGTCTGGTGAAGCCTATGAATCCCTTCTCAGGATAAAGTTTTTAAATTAATAAATCAAATACATAGGTTTATAAGGGAAACCAATGATATTAAAATATGATTATCAAAATATATTTTAAAAAACAAGTTTATGATCAGCCTACCCACCCCCACCCCCAGGTAAAGAATCTCTAGTATATAATGAGATATGTAATTTCAGTCCTCAAAAATTTATTATTTTAGACTAGCTTATATATTCTTTCAATTATGCCTCTACTAATTTCCCCATTAGACTACAAGCTTCTTGAAAGCAGAAGCTATTTTTTTGCTTATCTCTATCTCCAGAGCTTAGCACACTGCCTGGCATATAACAGATGCTAAACAAATACTAGTTCACTAACTAAGGACAGGCATTAAAAATTTTTTTGTGAACATTTGAAGCATTTCCATAATATAAACAACTCTGTCCACGATACTTTTTTCACTTTTATTTATTTATTCATAAAATAGAATTTATTCCTAGGTATCTGAGACCAACTCTTCCCTTTCCTGCACTATAGAAGACATCATCCGACAACAACAACAACAACAAAAAAATAGGCATATGGAGAGTGTGTCTTTTGTGCTTGTATTTAAGTTCTTTTTCTGGATGTGGGCATTCATAAGTTATTCTTCAAATATTAATTCTGTAGTTGTATATAATGTTCTCTTGGTTCTACTCATTTTACTCTTCATTATTTCATCTAGGGCTTCCCAAATTCTTTTAAAATCAACCTGCTCATTGTTTCTTACTGTGCAGTAGTATTCCATCACATTCATATACCACAATTTGTTCAGCCATCTCCAATTAATGAACATCCCTTGATTTCCATTTCTTTGTCACCACAAAGAGAGCTGCTATAAATATTTGGAACATATAAGTTCCTTTCCTTTTTCCTTGATCTCTTTCAGAAATGAACCTAGCAATTATATTTCTGGATTTAAGGGTATACACAGTTTTATAAGTCTCTGGGCATAGTTTTCAAATTGCTTTCCAAAATTTTGGATCAATTCATAGTTCCACCAAAAGTGTATTAGTGTCTTCATTTTTTTACATCCCCTCCAACATTTGTCATTTTGCCCTTTTATCATTTTGGCCAATCTGATGGTTTTGAAACAATATCTCAGACTTGTTTTAATTTTGCATTACTCTGATCAATGGTGATTTACAGCATTTTTTCATATACCTTTACATGGTTTTGATTTCTTTACCCAAAAACTGCCTGTTTCTATCTTTTGCCCATTTCTCAATTGGGGGATGGTGGTGACACTTTTAAGAACAGTGAACTACTTATTGATGGTTCAGAAAAAAATCAGGCATTGTGGTATTACATAGAGGAAGCTGGCCTTGGAGTCGGGAAGACATTTGTCCAAACTCCATCTCTGACAAAAATACTGGCTGTGTGACCCTGGGCAAGCAAGGCATTAACCTTTCAATGCTTGAGATAACTTTCTAAGACTATAAATTGCAGAGAAGAGGCTAATTGATTAGCTTGCTGAAAAAAGTACCTCACTATGAATTTCCTACAGAATAAAATCACAGGTCCCGTAAAACAAGTGCATACATATTCATACAAGTAAAGGCCTAACAGAGCTAGAGGGGGCTTTAGGACAAGCCACTCTGCCATTTTTTATAGATTAAGAAACTGAGGTCTAAAAAGAATAATGAACTGCCCTTGGTACTAATTAGCAGCAGTGCTAGAACTAAGTCCAAGGTCTTTTCTGGAGCCTATTCTAATGTTCTTTTCACCATAGCAAACAACCTTTATACCATATGCTGTTAGAGTATTATTCTGATGATATAAAAAGGGGTATAACCAAAAATAGGATATCCCATTAGCAAACTGATAACATCCTAAGTACATTTCTTCTCCAACACCACAACCAAGTGAGATAAGAGCTCTCCAGAGGTCAAACTAGTATCTTTAATTTTCCATTTCAGTCTGCTTTGATCCCTTTATATCTTGTCATTCATTTAGCCATCCCCTTTTCAGTTTAATCACATCTTAATTCTGGCCCCATATGCTCCCCTTTTCTTATTCCCACCTCCACACATCCTTCCACACTTGTACACAAGCCTGGAAGAACCTCCCACTCCCTATACAACCCTCCGACTCTTCCTGCCCTCTTTTTAATATCTCAAAAAAGATGTACTTCTTTAAGAAAACCTATTCTGAACCATCATTATGAGAAAAATGATCTCAGTGGGACCAATTTTGCCTATCAATGCATCGTAAAAACAGTTGATTTCTTCCTAAACTTTGTTCAGTCTCATTTATCTGGCTGATCCCATAGATAACTTGCATTTTAAAAGAAAGTTTTGCCAAACGGGTACTGGATTTTGAATCCTCATACTTCCACATATTAGTTATATGATTGTAGCATGTAACTTAATCTCTTGAGGCTTTGGTTTCTTCTTCTATAAAATGAAGGGAAGTGGTCTAAATGACCTCCAAGGACTCTGGGTGTTGTACAATTTATGTTACTTTAATTCTTCCACTGAAATTCTGCTTAAATGCTCATCATGGTAGGGTAGTGATCACAGGGTCATGAAAGCTATGCTCATAGAAGACAAGCTTTGGCTGGCAAGTCTTTTTTAAGGGAGAAAGGCTTCCAAATGGGGGGCAGCAATGGATGACTTGTCTGTTGTCCAGGGATCAGCCAGGCTTAATTCAGAAGAGTGGTTTCAAAGTGAGGATTTGGGGGAGGTGGGGTATAGTAATTCATGAAATTACCCTTGAAGGTGTCAAATATGCTCCCCTTTTCTTGTTGGGAGGTAACAGTACTCTTATGGATAAAACCATAGATTAAAAAAATATCCCTAAATTTAAGTATTGTTCTGTATTAGAAGTCCTGAAATTGGAATCAGAAGATCAGATTATAAGACTTAATAGCTATATGACCATAGGCAAGATACAACCTCTGAATGTCAGTTGCCCTGCCTATAAAATGAGCATAATAATATTGACACTACCTACTGCATTAAGTGTTATGCAGAAAGTATTGCAAGCTCTAAAGTAATATATAACATACACAGACTATTATGAGTTGTTATATTCCATATTATTTATTCATAAACAGCATATATAGTAATCAATCAACATCTGTTTGTTAGATACATACTATGTGCCAGGAATTGTGCTAAATGCTGATGATGAAAAAGCCAAAATTAAACATTCCCTGCCTTCAAGGAACTTACATTTGATGAGGGAAGGTAACACATATAACATATACGTATATACAAAATAAATATAAATTAATTTGAAGGAGAGACAATAGTAGCTGAGGATTCGGGGAGAAGAGGATGGTCAGAGAAGGCTTCATCTGAGGACACTTGAAGAAACCTTGGAATTCTAAGAGGCAGAGGTTAAGAAAGGAGTGTATTTCAGATAAAGGGGGTCAAAAAGAGAACATGGAATGTACTGTGTGAGGAACAGTAAGAAGACCAGAATAACTGTACTGAGGAGGGTGCAAAAAGAGGAATAAGGCAAGATTGTCACCTTGGAGTCATATTCCCAAACACAGGAATTTGCATTTGATCCTAGAGGTTATAGGGAATCTTTGGAGTCTGTTAGACCTATGTTTTTTTAGAATATCACTTGGGAAATTGTGTGGAGCAGTTATAACTGCACAAACTAGTTGAAAATATAATTAGAAAACATTTTTAAAGTAAATAAAGACAATACAAAATAGATATGAGTCTTGTAGGGATGTTTCTATTAATGTGTGAGGCCACTAATTAAAGAATTGACTGGGGAAGGGACAGACTGGAGTTGGGAAGACTAATTATGAATCTATTGCAATCATCCAGACAAGATGATGAACTAGGGAGGTAAATGTGTGAGTGTAGAGAAGGGATAGATACAAGAAATGTTGTGTAGGTAAAAATCAACAGAACTAGCTGACTGGTTTGATTTATGGGATGAGGGAAAGTAAGTCACAGATGACTCCAAGGTCATGAACTCTAGGCTGAAATTGCCAGAATCTCCAGCTTAAATCAATTAATTTATTGAGTATCTAATATGATTAGAACACTATGCTGAACCCTGAAAGAAAGAGGACTCTAGCTATGTTTTCCCCTTTGCATTCTCACAACTATCAAAAAATGCTATTAAATTAAGACCTGGAGTCTCAAATGATACTTTAAAAAACCCTTTACACAGAAGAGCATAGAAACTGAAAAGGAGAAGAAATCAAGTGCTATTTTGACTTTTACTTTGAAAAAGAAAACCTGAAGGTTGTTTTCAGTCTTTTCTTTTATCATTGCTATTCTATTAAAGCTACCAAAAAAAAAAAGTAAATCTGAGGGGAAAAATGCTATACATTCTTTTTTTGCCTGCCATTCTTTTTTATTTTTATTTTTATTTTATTATTTTATTTTAAATTTTATTTAGTCAATTTAGAACATTATTCCTTGGTTACAAGAATCATATTCTTTCCCTCCCTCCCCTCCCCCAACCCTTCCCATAGCTGAGTGCAATTCCACTGGGTATTACATGTGTCCTTGATCAGAACCTATTTCCATGTTGTTGATGTTTGCACTAGGATGATCATTTAGAGTCTACATCCCCAGTCAAATCCCCCTTGACCCATTGCTATACATTCTTGATGTGTTTAGCAACCACATGGTAAGAGGCCCCAAACCAAGTGAATTGAGTTACCTAAATATGGATCAATGTCTTAAAAATGCAGAATCCACTATAATGCCATTTCAACTATGTTGTAAATAAAGCCAGTATCCCACAGTAGATATTTCCATTAACTTCCTGGTTATTATTAATAAGACAAAGTCCATATATTTAGTTTATATTCTACTTCTTATTTACAAATATTGATAAATTGAGAAAAATCAGCAGAAACATCCCTCATCTGAAAGAATGTAGCTGCTTAGTCAGATACCAATGCAACTCCATTGCACTTTGATTACATTGATATGAGAAAATATAAATTGTAGGATAAACTAAACAACAAGATTTATAACCAGAATATTCTAAACATTTTTAATTGAAAAAAGTCAGAAATTAAAGAGTTAATAGTCTTGCACATTTAACAGTTCCATAGGGATCATATCATAATGTAATCAACCCAAGCTTTCCTAACAATGTCAAAATCCATTTTTCACAGCATGCCACTTGATCATAAAATTAGATTTGAGCAATAGGGCTTTATAGCATAGAGAACTAGGGGTCCTTGGAGCAAATGGAAGAAGGAAAGGGGAGGGGAAGAGTGAGGTTTTTAAAAAAGGAAGGAGATTTGGTAAAATTCATACTACCACAAAGGTTTTATACATTAGCAGCAGAAGTCTCTATCATAAAACCCAGGGGTTATTTCTTTTGTTTGGATAGGTGGGGTGGGAGTGGGAAATTAAGGGAAGGTAAAACATTAGGCTAACAGTTTAAAATCACATCTGATTCCTTCCTTGCATAAGTATTACCCAGTATGCAACTACTAGAAACAGTTGAATTAGGGGGACTAAACTGAAACTGTCAGAATTTAAACATTATTAACATCTTAAAGACCAATGGGGAGAAGAGAGGTCCTATGTGCAAGAAACATGCAATAAAGAAGATACAACCCAAGTTCTCACCAGAGTACACCGGTTACCACCACCGTGGTCCTCTTGGTTCCCAAAAAGCAAGAAAGGGGGAAAGCCCCGGCTGGGACCCCTGACCTCACCCAAAGCTCCTTCTGATACCGTCTTCACAAGTTCGTCCAGAAAACAAACAACTAGTTCTCTCTGATGTGTCCAAAGGGAATAGGGAGTTTGTCGCTGACTACAACTAATCGAAAGAAACCCAAATCAAAGCCCACAACTCTTGCAGACTTTTCTTGAGCCCTACCCGCCTGAATCCAGGCCAAACGTCAAAGGCAAGACAGAGGAAATAGAAGGAAGGAGGAAATCCATAGCTCCCTTCCATCAAAGCCAAGCCCAAATCCCAGTGGAGTAGATCGAGGTGCAATTCTCGGCCAGAGGCAGGATTTTTATTTGCTTTAATCAAGAAGCATGCCCTTGCTCTCACCCCGCGCCCAGAGGGATTAATCTAAAATTCATATCCTAGTGTCAATCTCTTTTGGTTTCATCCCCTCTCCCTCTAGCAAAGGGACCACGGGGAGCATATTGGACTTCCAGTCACTTTACTTGAAGTTTCTGTCCAACCTCTCGGACAGCCCGCAGACTATAGCTAGCTAGCAATCTTCTTTATTTCTAGGGGCAGAAAGCCAGAGGTTGGTTGAGTGAGAAAGGTGGAAACAAGGACTGGGAGTGAAGAGGAAAGAGCAGTCGATACTGCGCCCGCCCGGGTCATTCCGAGATCTTGGAAGTGGGGGAGGGTTTGTGTAGACACAACATCTATATCAAAATCCAAGGCAAATCATGCAAGAAAGGAGGAATCAACCCATACGGTGCATATTTCCTTACCTTGATTACAGTTCCAGAGAAGCTAGAGCAACCAGCCTCTCCCTAGCAGCGAGTCTCGGACTCCCTCCCAGCTGCAGCATCAGCTTTCCCCGTGTCTCCCCCAACCCTACACATCCCACACCATCAAGAGCCTAAGTTCCTTCACTTCAACTTCAAACTCTGCCTCTGTCCCGACTTCGACTTCACTTTCCTGGGGAGGGAGATTAAGCTCACCTGTGTGTCTTCGCCCCGCAAAGGACCCTAGGCTCACAGATGAAGAGCCTACTGATGATAGGGGTCATCTAACCCGACCCCCTTATTTTAGAGAGGCCCAAGGTTACACTGGAAGTAAGAATCAGAATCAGGGTTTGAATCCAGCTACCAAGACTCCCGAACCAAGGCTCTTTTCCCGAAGATGCGCACGAGAAATCACGGCCAGGGGGTCACCCCCAAACCTTAGTTCTGAGTTCAACTTGCTCAAGTCCTTCAGGACAAAGTCGGGAAGGAAACTTTTCCTCCCCAAAGACTCGTCCCCTTCCTCCCCATCCCCGCGGGGTCCCCTCACCTCCTGCCCGCTTCCTCTACCTCCCCTCTGGGCCGGGGCTGTCGTGAGTGCCGCGCAGCTTTGCGAGGGCTGAGCAAGTTGTTCAGGTGCCTGAGAAAGGTCCCCGGGACTTGACTCGCCTAACGCAGCTTCTGCTTTGGTCCCAGACTGCCTGCCCCTGCCCCCTGCAGGCGGTGTGGGCTGGAGTGCGGACAGCGTGGAGACCCCAGAGACCTAAGAGATCAGCCCCCGGCGGGCTGCACACGTGGGGCAAGGGAGGAAGTTCGCGTTCCAAGTGGCCCCTCAGGCTGAAGCGCAGCAGCAGGGGAATGGGCTCCAGGGAGAGCCGTGGAAACCCAGCGAGAAAAGAGGCAAGCGAAGCAGAGCTCTCCGAAGCTCCAACGCCCCAAGCACCCTCCTCCTGGTTTTCCCTGCCCCCGGAATAAGCTGCTCCCCAGTGCCCCCTACCTCCGCCCTCTCGATAGCTGGAGCTAGCTGAATGAACCACGCGACGACCCGACCACCACCGCCGGCTCTGCTGTCGCCTTCCTCCTCCAGTCCCGGGATCAGCAGGAGCTGCCGCCGCCCTTTCTTCTCTCTTCTCCCTCGCCCCGACCCCCTGCACCTTTCCCTCTGTACTAGCTTGGGGTTTGAGCCACAGGCCGCGAAGGGTCACGTCCCCAACTTCGTTCCTGGAGCTAACAAATAGGTCAGAGAACTTACAGGTGCTGTTGCCCGGAAGGGGGTCCCGGGGTTTCTCCGGGAGCCAGAGACCCTGGGAACCTGCTTCTGCAGACCGCTTCCCACTCGGAGCTCTCCGCCCCCTAGGAAACTCACTCTCAAGCTTGTTCTCAGTCTCACTTAGTGGCGCCACAGTCGGGCTAAGTAAGGTGGACAGCCACACGTCCAAATATTACCCTCTTTACACCCAGTCACTCTCCCTTCATGCCACTCCCCAACACACACCCCAATAAAGGGGGCATCTGCTGTTGGAAATCCAGGAATAGACTTCCACCACTTAGGTCTCTTCTCTCCCTCTTCAAATAGCAATATAATAAAACGATACCCTAGACAGGGGAAGCAAGCAGAAGACTCTAGAGTGTCGTGTCAAAGCAAATGTGGAAATTAAGAAACTTCCAGTGAAAGCCAGACCACTTATCTCAGCATCAGAGGGTAGTTTCAAATACTCTCCTTGGAAATCTTACAAAACTGGATTATCTACGGTAGAATATTTTGTTGGCAGTTCAGAAGGGAAGAGTCTAGACACTTGTCATATCACTGAGAGTACTTTTCCACCCATAAATTATTGTGGTGTACCAGGCCAAGAAGGCCAAAGCTGCTATAATGAATTAGTAGAAGGTGGAGCTCAGCAATAGTGACAATAATATTTTGGAGGAATATAATCTATTCCCTCGAAAAGGTCAAAGTGCTTGAGCAGATATTTTATTATTCATTTTTACAATTGGAAAAAAATTCTTGCCCCTTCCCCCCATCCTCCTCCTAAAAAGCTAGAGACCTTGAATAGGATTTTGGTTCATTTCTGTTATCATAGAATCTTTTAAAATCTTTTAAAAAGTAATTACAAGAAGTAATCTTATTCAACTTCATTTCCCTAAGGATTCAGTCTTTGAACACTTCCAGTCACAGGGAACTCATTACTTTAGTAGGCATCCTTTGCCAAGTTTGAACAGCTCTACTTGTGGGAAATAGTAAAGACAGGGTCAATTACAGAGTCCACTACTAAAGATACCATTCTATTTCAATACATTTATTTGCATGCTTTGGATATTAATACTATAAAAAAGATGTGATAAATAGAGGAAAACTAAAAGATTTGTGCCATGTGATATAGAATGAAGTAAGGTGAGCCTAGAAAACAAAGTACACAATGATTACAGCAATGTAAAATGGTAAGAATAACCACAGAAAATGAATTGTAAAAATAACAAAAGAACAAAAATATGGTTCCAAAGAGGAGATATGAGAAGATATTCCAGCCCTCCTCCTTTCCAGAAGTGGGAGGTCTACAGGTATGGTACATTGTACCTATTTATAGACTTTTTAGATATACTAATAGGTTTTACTGATTTTTTTTCTCTTTTTTCCTCAAAAATGTTATTTACTTTAAGGAATGACTCTCTAGGAAGTAGAAGGATAATTGGGAGAAATTTTGGTGATATTAAAAAAACAAAAGATATCAACAAAAATTTTAAATGAAAAATTTTGGTTACTGTTTGTTTAATGAGTTGTCATTCCATCTGTCCTATAATCCAACCTGTATTACTCCCAAAGAATATGAGGAGACATTTTGGAATGTCTAATATATTCCTAATATACTATGTCTATTGCATTTTTCTGATCAACTAGTCTGGCAATCCTTTCACAAAAGGTTAGTTTGTCATGACTTTATAAACTAGTGTTAATAGTATCCTCCCCCCCATAAGTGTTCAAAATCATCTATCAACCTATTCTATAAATTTGTTCATTCAGTTCAGTTCTAACTTCCAGAAGCCACTTTTTAAATCTTTTATTTTATTTTTGTGACATGGAACAAAATTCACTCATTGCTAGATTTCTAACATCTTTTCTGCCCTCCAAGATTACTCAGAGATTGAAAACACTAGTTTTGCAATCACAACTACAAGTTATTTTTTTCAAGTTGTGAATTCCTAACCACCCAAGGTCTCACAGCTGGATGTGAAAGAGAAAAAGTAAAAGGTAGAAGACAGAGTATAGCCGATTTCCTTAACAGCTTCCCTCTATTTTGGATATGTTGTTTTTGGAACAGACCTTCCCAATAATAATGGCAAGGTTATATCCATTGGATAAAGGTAACTCTAGCTGATGGCAATAGCTACATTAACTACTTATCATCCCAACTCCAAGGGCGATGGAAAGGAAGGAATTTGAGTGAATAGAAATTATTTGTCTCTATTTTGGTCCAATCTTTACATCACCCAGAATTTGACTGAAAAAAAAAAAAAGAATTTCCTTTAATTCCTCAAAATGGGTGTGGAGGATTCCTGCATCACACTTTCCATTAATTTCTAAGCACCAGTGCTATTTTAGATGATCTGGTGTACTATGATGCTCAATAAATACAATAGGTATTAACAATTCACTTCACAAAAGGCTTCTGTGGGATTCTTAACAAAATGTTAATTTATTTAACCAATTTCATGTGTTAGTTTCTTGGAAATCAAATCTGTTTCTAATAGCTATAGTAATAAGTGATATTTTAAAAGTACTTCAGTTTGCAAGTGCTTTATATACATTAAGTTCCTGTTGCTGAGTTGATGAAATGGTATTTATAAAAATGTAACTTAGCACAAGATGATAATATACATTTCTACCAGTGGTGAATAATAAAGCTTCTAGACTGAAAATGTTAACCATCAGCCATATACTTAATGGAAGCTTGAATACCATGGTCTAGCCCAGGATCTTTCATACATATTGTCAGATTATCTTTTAACTTGGGGGAAATTAACATGCATTTATTTTTACAGTTTCTGATATCTGTCATCTTGGGATTATTTTTAGTTCAGGATACAGCAATTTACAAGTCTTTACATCAGAAGTTTGGTTTTAAATTTTTATAGCTAAAATATATATATTCATGATTTTCAAATTGTTTTTAAACTTCTATTAAAGTTCTATTCCATCAGAGAATGTTATCCTGTAAATTGTGCATATTCTTTAAGATCAATAGGAATTTAATTAGTGCAAAAAGAAACTCTAATGCTTTATTGTCATAGAGATGACTTTGAGTATCCCAAGTCTGTGTTAATGTCCAGGCTTCAGCACATCCTACCATGCTAAAGAGGCTTCATATTTAGAACCAGGCTTTATGGTCTGTTTTGAGATTTTTGTCAGGAAACCAGTTTAACTAAATTCAGAGAAGCTCACTGCTACATGATGGTGATGAATTACTGCTGATAGTCCTTAAAGAGACTCCACTCAGGGTAGAAGGGTTGTGGTCTACAGAGGTGACAACTCAGATCCTAGATATATTCTTTAAAAAACAACAACAAAAAACTCTTTCCTTCTACCTTAGAATGAATTCTAGATAATGGTTCTAAGTCAGAAGTGCCATAAAAGCTCACAATTGGGGTTAAATAACTTGCCCAGAGTCACACAGCTAACAAGTGTCTGAGGCCAGCTTTGAACCCAGGACCTCTCCTCTCTAGGTTTGTATCTATATTCATTGTGCCACCTATATGGCCCTCCTAGGTATATTATTAAGGCATAGGAGCTAGACCTGTGATTTCATTGGTGTAGGGAATTCCCTGGAGAGGAACTCCCTTTACTCATGCAGATCTCTGCACCTTCTCTGTAATTTATAGTCTTAGTAAGGTACCTAGAGCAATGGTGGTAGACTCAAATAGAAACAGAGACAACTAATTCATACCTAAAGAATACCTCTGGGGAGCAGCTAGGTGGTTCAGTGTATTGAGAGCCAGGCCTAGAGTCAGGAGGTCCTGGGTTCAAATGTGGTCTGAGACACTTCTTAACTGTGTAACCCTGAACAAGTCACTTGACCCTCATTACCTAGACCTTACCGCTCCTCTGTCTTGGAACCCATGCATAGTATTGGTTCTAGGGTGAAAGGTAGGGCTTAAAAAAAAAAAAAGAATACCTGTGGGCCACATGTTGACTTAGTTTTATTATTAGTTATCTGTGTTTTATTGTATTTTTATTTATTTTCTTAAATATTTCTCACTTACATCTTAATATAGTTCTAAACTGACTTAGAGTGTTTTGAGCTTTGTGTTTGACATCTCTGACCTCAGGCACTGAGAGAGAAAGGGACTTGCCCAGAGTCACACAGATATATTTCAAAGATGGATGGAGGAATTTCTCATTCATTCTCTATCAGTACCCATGACTGCTTCTCTTGAAATATTCTTATACTTGGGGGGAAGGGGGATCATTTCTAGTTTTATAGAGAGGCTTGATTTGCAAGTAGCTTCACCTTCTGGGAATTCCAAGGTTGTGAGTTGCCTTGTCCCTGTGTGCCCCCAGCCTTTGAACCACTACCATTGAACATTGAATCCCTTCCCACTCTTTCTTCCTCCTAAACTCTGGGTGATGTTATGGAAAAGTATGCCCAAGTTTTGGGGGAAATCATTTGTACTTACTGTTCTACCATTTGAACAAATCTTTTTGTTAAGAATGTAAGTGAGCCTGTTGACTGATTGCTAAGGGGAAGCATGCTGGTCTTGGCTTTATAGCTAGTGTTTAGGAAAATAGACACTGACAGGGTAACCCCTAGATACCTGGGAATAGTAACAACCATACATTTGGGGACACAATTGTCCATTGTTAGTATAAATTGGGCAAATGAGTCTCAAGGGGGAATTACACATGCAAAAGAATTGATCCAGACTAATGAAGTCTGATATGAATTCATAGATAAAATTAACAATTATTAGATGAATTAAAGGAGGAAATAGAGGAGATGGAGGAGGAAAAGGCCAAATATTAGATGAATTAGAGGAGGAAATAGAGGAGATGAGGGAGGAGATGGAGGAGGAAAAAAGCAAAAACTAGAAGACTTAAATCTAATTCCTCTTTAATATATGTCGAATCCGTCTAGAAATCATGTAAAAAAGTTTAGACTTAAATATACATAAACCCAAAATATGTTCTTAGAGAGATTACCTTTAATCTTAGCTTTCATATTACCTAATAACCTCCATTCAAAAAAATTTTAACATGCTAATTATTATCGAACCTGTAAAACCAAGGATGCTTGGAATTGGTACCAGGTTCTTGAATATTTGATCTGTGTGCATTGTCCTTCAATATTTATTTTTAAAATGTTATCTGGAATTAAAATAAAAAATTCTAAGCAAATTATAACATGAGATACAGAATTGGAAGGCAACTAAAGAGGCTAGTCTGTTCAAGTTTGCTTCTAGGCAGTATATCAAAACCAATGACCCTATTTTCAATCCATTCTTTTAACTATATGCATTGCTGATGATTATAAAACCATTGAATTTTTTTGAGTATTTAATATCTGTCATGCAATACTTTATGTCCAAATGAATCTCTCCTTGACAAGATTGAAATAATAGAAAGACCATTAGTTTAGTAATCATAAAATCTAGATGGAGTCTATTGCCTGCTACCAAACAGCTATGTAATCTTAGGTTATTTACTAATGGCCACTATGACCTTGAATCTCTTTTTACTTTTTTTTCTCGACCAGCTTCAATTTCTTTGCCATTGTAGGCTTCTGTTCAGATATTTATAAGGGTGTGTCTAATGCTGAATTTAAAAGAAGGTATACTTCCTTACTTTTTCATATTATACTTCTGTTTAAAAATTACAAGATAATGTTCATTTTAAAAGAGCATCGTTTCATTGGTGATAATATAAAAGAAGAGATAAATCAATGATATAAGATTTGACATCTGAGGACCTGGCTTTGAATCTTAGCCTTTCCACTCATTATGTGACCATGGACAAATTACTTAACTTCTCTGGACAAATTGCTTAACTTCCTTATCTGTAAAATGAGCAAGAGGGCATTTGGATGGCTAAGTGGATTGAGACCCAGACCCAGAGATGGGTGGTCCTAGGTTCAAATCTGGCCTCAGACAC
Organism: Monodelphis domestica; assembly: GCF_027887165.1. Taxonomy (NCBI): domain Eukaryota; kingdom Metazoa; phylum Chordata; class Mammalia; order Didelphimorphia; family Didelphidae; genus Monodelphis; species Monodelphis domestica. Next base: position 224,919,441 of record NC_077229.1, read on the forward strand.
TTCCTAGTTATGTGACCCTGGGAAAGTCACTTAACCCCCATTGACTAGCCCTAAAGACTCTTCTGCCTTGGAACCAGTACACAGTATTGATTCTAAGATGGAAGGTAAGGGTTTAAAAAAATGATCAGCTAGAACATAGTATGGTTGCAGGCATATTTAAACTCTAAATTTATGATCCTATGAACATCAAGGAATAAAATAAATCATTAGTCACATTCAGATTAATATACTCAATTTTCTGATGTTATCTTTTTAAATGTTTTTTAAAACATATATTAATTTAGGAAACTGAAGTTAGCATTAGTTTATAGTTTATGAATTTTTTTCCATCAAGAGTTTCCTTTTATTATTTCCAAACCACTGATTTCCACATAGAAATTGGACAGTGTTTTCCACCAAGGCTGATTTCTGAGCTCTTACACCATATTCAATCTTTTGGAAGCTGAATGGGACCTTACTGACAGGAAAAAAACTACATAATGTTAGAAGGAATTCAATTTAATTGAAAAAAAACCTTTTCTTAAATGTCTATTATGCACAAGACATTAGTTCTACAAAATAAAAAAGGAAATAGCCCTAGACCTCGTGGGTTTTCATTTTAGGGAGGGAAGATGGTCATAATGGCTATGTGGTAAAAGAGAGCAAGGAATTGAAGGGGACACTAAAATTGAACAGACATATTTTTAATGAACCTTACCTTCTGTCTTAGAATCAATACTGTATATTAATTAGTTCCAAGGCAGAAGAGCAGAAAGGGCTAGGTAATGGGAGTCAAGTGACTTGCATAGTGTCACATTCAAGAAGTATATGAGGTCAGATTTGAACCCAGGATTTCCCGTCTCATCTCTCGACCTGGTTCTCTATCCACTGAGTCATCCAGCTGTCCCTTCAATTGGCATCTTAAACTCATCATATCAAAAATAGAATTCATTATTTCCACATACAACCCCTGAAAACCCTCCCATCTTTCTCACTTCCTTGTTATTATTGAGGGTACCATCATATTTCCAAGTCATTCAGACTCAAAATATAGGTGCCATTCTCATCTTCTTACTCTATCAAACTCTTATTGTGAAGCTAGAGTTCAATATATCTTTTGTTGTTGTTCAGTTTTCATTCATATCTGCCCCTTCATCACCCCATTTAGGATTTTCTTAGCAAAAATACCAGAGTAGTTTGACATCTCCTTCCAAGCTCATTTTACAGATGATGAACTGAGGCAAACAGGATGAAGGGATGTGCTCAGGATCATATAGCTAGCAGGTACCTGAGACCAAATTTGAATTCAAGAAGATGAGTCTTCCTGACTCCAGGACCAGCACTCTATCCACTGAGTCTCCTCGCTGCCCATGACTCATGAGGGTCATGTGAATAAACAACATTTCCAGAATTAAGCACAGGGAGGGAGCAACTCCCATTCCTAACCCTGCAGGACAGTCCATGCTATCATGTCATCATGCTGCTTTCATAACATTTGCTTCTACACGTAATGCATCTCTACTGGTTTTGAGGCATCCACTAGTCACCGATGGGCATCTAAGCACATAGCCTCAGCAGGGCATTGTTCTGCTGGGAAAATAGTCTTCTGATTTGAATGAAGCCATTGGTCTCATAGAGTCTTAATAATAATGTTAAATAACATTTATATAGCACTGTAAGGTCTTTAAAGTACTCTTCATATAGCATCTCTTTTAGTCTTAAAATAGACAGTGCCTAATGGGTTTTATTCACTGCTACCAAATGCACTACTCATTATCTTTAGGGTTATTCAACTGATACCTCGGTTCCTTTCTTCAATGGTATAATGACAAGACCCTCTCAGATATGAGAAAAAGCTGATAGCTCTTTACCCAAAGCTACTATATATGGTGAACAAAAGGCAGAAATCATTGCCCTTTTCAAAGATGAAGCCTTTCCTCTGCAACTCATTAGTAATCAAAGCCCTCTTTTTTTATTTTTTAATATTTTATTTGATCATTTCCAAGCATTATTCATTAAAGACAAAGATTATTTTCTTTTCCTTCCCCTCACCCCCCATAGCCGAAGCATGATTCCACTGGGTATCACATGTGTTCTTGATTCGAACCCATTGCCATGTTGTTAGTATTTGCATTAGAGTGTTCATTTAGTTTCTCCTCTGTCATGTCCCCTCAACTGCTGTAGTCAGGCAGTTGCTTTTCCTTGGTGTTTCTACTCCCACAGTTTGTCCTCTGCTTATGGATAGTGTTTTTTCTCCTAGATCCCTGCAGATTGTTCAGGGACATTACACCACCACTAATGGAGAAGTCCATTACGTTCGATTATACCACAGTGTATTAGTCTCTGTGGACAATGTTCTCCTGGTTCTGCTCCTCTCACTCTGCATCACTTCTGGAGGTCGTTCCAATCTCCATGGAATTCCTCCACTTTATTATTCCTTTTTGCACAATAGTATTCCATCACCAACATATACCACAATTTATTTAGCCATTCCCCAATTGATGGGCATCCCCTCGTTTTCCAATTTTTGGCCACCACAAAGAGCGCAGCTATGAATATTCTTGTACAAGTCTTTTTCCCCATTATCTCTTTGGGGTACAGACCCAGCAGTGCTATGGCTGGATCAAAGGGTAGATATTCTTTTGTCGCCCTTTGGGCATAGTTCCAAATTGCCCTCCAGAATGGTTGGATCAGTTCACAACTCCACCAGCAATGAATTAATGTCCCTACTTTGCCACATCCCCTCCAGCATTCATTACTTTCCTTTGCTATCATGTTAGCCAATCTGCTAGGTATGAGGTGATACCTCAGAGTTATTTTGATTTGCATCTCTCTGATTATAAGAGATTTAGAACACTTCTTCATGTGCTTATTAATAGTTTTGATTTCTTTATCTGAAAACTGCCTATCCATGTCCCTTGCCCATTTATCAATTGGAGAATGGCTTGATTTTTTGTACAATTGATTTAGCTCTTTATAAATTTGAGTAATTAAACCTTTGTCAGAGGTTTCTATGAAAATTTTTTCCCAATTTGTTGTTTTCCTTCTGATTTTAGTTACATTGGTTCTGTTTGTACAAAAGCTTTTTAATTTGATGTAGTTGAAATTATTTATTTTACATTTTGTGATTCTTTCTATGTCTCGCTTGGCTCAAAGCCCTCTTTTGAAGACAACCATTTAACTTAGGGTTATGCTTACCCAGGATCCTTTCTGCTTTAACATGAAAATGAATCAGAACCAGGATAAATATAAGAAGGCAAAATTTTCCATCAATATTTTCTATATCCTTGCCTTTATTTATTCTTGCCAGCAAATAAGGTCCCCTTCCACAGTTGGTCAGTGTTTGTTGGCTAGAGAAACCAAAAGATAGCCCATAGAATGCATGGGCTTTGTTCTCTAGAGATATAGTTGATATTCTTGCCTGAGTAATGAAGCAGGACACACCAGCTTTTGTGTTATATTTTTATTGTGATGCAAAACACACTTCCATTTTGGTCATTGTAGTAAGATCACATTCATACAAAACCAAAACCCCAAAATAAACTCATAAATACATAGGTGTGAAAGATAGTATGCTTTGATCTCCATCCATCCTACTCCAACAGTTCTTTCTCTGGAAGTAGATAGCATTCCCATATAATCCTTTCAGAATTGTCTCAGATCATTGCTCTGCTGAGAGTAGGCAAATTTTCACAGTTGATCATCCTACAATATTGCTTTTACTGTGTGAAATGTTCTGGTTCTGCTTATTTTGCTCTGCATCAGTTCATACAGATCTTTCCAGCTTTTTCTGAAATCATCTTGCTTATTATTTCTTATAGCACAATGGTATTCCATTACTAACATGTACCACAATTTGTTCCTCAACTGATGGCCATCCTTTCCATTTCCAATTTTTCACCTCCACAAAAAGAGCTGCTATAAATATTTTGTACAAGTAGGTCCTTTTCCCCTTTTTATTACTTCTTTGCGATACTGACCCAGCAGTACTAGTACAGGATCAAAGAGTATGAATAGTTTTATAGCTCCTTGGGCATAGTTCCAAATTGCCTTCCAAAATTGTTGTATCAGTTCACAACTCCACCAACAATGCATTCATGTCCCAATTTTGCCACATTGCCTCCAACATTTATCTCTTTCCTTTACTCTCACATTGGTCAATTTGATAGGTGTGAGGTAGTACTCAGTGCTGTCTTAATTTGCATTTCTCTAATCAAGAGTGGTTTAGAACCTTTTTTATATGATTACTAATAGCTTTAATTTATTCATCTAAAAATAGCTTATTCATATCCTTTGACCATTTATCCACTGGAAAATGGCTTGTATTCTTATACATTTGACTTAGTTCTGTACAGATTTGAAAAATTAGATCCTTGTCAGAGAAATTTGTTATAATTTTTTTCCCAGTTTGTAGTTTCTCTTTGAATCTTGGTTATATTAGTTTTGTTTGTATAAAAGCTTTTTAATTTAAAATAGTTAAAATTATTCATTATATATCTTATAATGCTCTCTATCTCTAGTTTAGTCCTAAATTATTCTATCCTCCATAGATCTGCCAGGGAAACTATTCTGTGTTCCCCTAATTTAGTTATGGTATCACTCTATATCTAAATCATATTCATTTTGACTCTCTCTTGGTATAGGGTGTGAGATATTGGCTTATCCCAAATTTCTTCCATACTGTTTTCCAATTTTCCCAGCAGTTTTTAAAAAATTAAATAGTAAGTTCTTATTCCAAAAGCTGAAGTCTTTGAGTTTATCAATCTAGTGATTGCCAAGGTCATTTACCCCTGTATATTGTATATCTATTTGATTCCATTTATCTACCATTCTATTGCTTAGCCCATACCAGGCTGTTTTGATGATTACTGTTTTAGAGTATACCCTGAAATCTGGTGCTGCTAGACCACCATACTTCACATCTTTTTTTTTTTCATCAATTACTTTGATATTCTTGACCTTATGTTCTTCAAGATGAATTTTGCTATTTTCTTTTCTGGTTCTATAAAATAATTCTTTAGTAGTTTGATTGGTATGGCACTGAATAAATAAATTTATTTAGGTAGAGTTGACATTTTTATTATATTAGCTCTGCCTGCCTGTGATCAATTAATATTTTTTCCATTTGTTTAGATTTGACTTTGTATGGAAAATGTTTTATAATTGTGTTCATATAATTCCTGAGTTTGTCTTGGCAAGTAGATTCCCAGATATTTTATAATGTCTAGAGTTATTTTAAATGGAATTTCTTTTTTTTACTTCTTGCTGCTGAACTTAATACATAGAAATGTTGATGCTTTTTTTGGACTTATTTTGTATGCTGACACTTTACTAAAGTTTTAATTATTTCAACTAGTTTTCTTATTTGATTCTCTAGGATTCTCTAAGTATACCATCATATCATCTGCAAAGAGTGATAGTATAGATTCTTCATTGCCTACATTAATTCCTTTAATTTCTTTTTTCTTTTCTTTTTTGCTAAAATTAACATTTCTAATACAATGCTGAATAATAGTGGTGATAATGGACATCCTTGCTTCACTCCTGATCTTATTTGGAAGGCTTCTAACTTATTCCCATTTCAGATGATACTTGCTGATGGTTTTAGATAGATGCTACTTATCATTTTAAGGAATGATCCACTTATTCCTATGCTTTCTAGTGTTTTTAAAAGGATGGATGTTGATGAAGACCTTCTCTGCATCTCTTGAGATAATCATGCGATTTCTGCTAATTTGCCTAGTGAAATGGTCAATTATGCTGGTAGATTTCCTAATTTAAACCAGCCCTGCATTCCTAGTATAAATCCTACTTGGTCATAGTAAATGATCCTTATGACATATTATAGTCTCCTTGGTAGTATTTTATTTAGAAAATTTTGCATCTATATGCATTAATGAAATTGGCCTATAATTTCTTTCTCTATTTTTGTTCTTCCTGACTTAGGTAACAGTACCATTTTTGTGTCATAAAAAGAATTTTGTAGGAGTCCTCTGTCTACTTTCTCAAATAATTTATAAGGTTTCAGGATTAATTGTTCTTTAAATGTTTGATACAATTCACTTGTGAATCCAGTTGACTTGGGGATTGTTTCTTAGGGAGTTCATTGATGGTTTGTTCAATTTCTTTTTCTGAAATGGGATTTTTTAAGTATTCTATTTCCTCTTTTGTTAATCTGAGCAATTTGTAGTTTTGTAAATATTCATCAATTGCACTTAGATTGTTAGATTTGGGGGCATAAAATTGGAGAAAATAGCTCCTAATGATTGCTTTGATTTGGTGGTGAGATCATCCTTTTCATTTTTTTATATTGATCATTTGATTTTCTTTCCTTTTCTAAATCAAATTGTGCTGTCTATATTTTTTTAATAAAACCAATTCCTAGTCTTATTTATTAGTTCAATGATTCTCTTACTTTCAATTTTATTAAATTCTCCTTTAATTTTTAGGATTTCCAATTGTTAAATTTAATTTGTGGTGGGACTCTGAATATTTATATAGGTGGTTGCCAGGAATTTAATTTCTAAATTCCAAAATGAATTACTAAAGTAAATGGCATTTATGGTAGTTTATTTACAATAGAGGGAAGATATTAAGGAAGAGAGAAAAGGGGGAGAGAGAGAGAACTCCAGCTTCCTCTGATACCAGATAGAAATTCTAAGGCCCTAATCAGGGAAAAGACTCTCAAGATGATGGGCCTTTCTTGGAGGCTTCATGCCTCCAGATAGGCAGGGTCACTAAGTCAGCCTTTCACTCATCAACAGTGACTGTCTAAAAGGAAAGGCAGTCTGAGGCCTCCTGCATGAGTTCCTCTAGGGGTTGGATTTCATGGCCAAGTCTGAGTGTCCATCTTCCAGTCTCTCCTCTGTGTGTCTATCTTCCCTCAAGCTCCAAGTGACTGATCCTTAATTCCAAGCCCCTGTGATTGATTGTGTCTCCAATCCCACTCTGAGTCAGAGTTCTCCAATCTAACTCAAATGCTCAATTCTCTCCTCTTCTGGCCTCTGGTCCTCTTTTTAAAGATCTTTTTCTCTTGTGTCACCTCTTCTAAATTTTATGTCTACCAATCACAGCAGACACTCCTCTCCAGGTCTGTCCACTCTTTAAAGTTCACACCTTCTTTGGTTAGATTATACCTTTTTGAGTTACTTAAAACCTTTTTTTGTTAGTTCACCTTTTGTAGTTAGTTAAGACCTTTTTGTAGTTAAAATGGGTAGATATACTTCAAATACTGAGTTATCACCTTTTTGTAGATTAAAATTTAAAAATAGACTGTGGATTACAATTCAATCTTCCCAATAAAGGAAGAGCTAAGTATCTTCATTGTTATAATCAGGAGATAGCTAAATTCAATCTTCACACAATTTAGTCTTTAAATGGGAATATTTAATCTGTTCTTTTTTCAGTTTTTTTTAGTTTCACACCCAATGCATTGATCTGCATTTTCTCTATTTTATTGATGTGTGTTTAGAGATATAAAACTTCCCCTAAGCATTGCTTTGACTATAGCCCATAAATTTTGATATATTGTCTCCTCATTGTCATTTTCTTTAATGAAACCATTGATTGTTTCTATAATTTGCTCTTTGACCCACCTGCTTTTTTAGCATTAGATTATTTAGTTTCTAATTAAGTTTTTATTTGTTTTTCCATGGACTTTTGTTCATTATAATTTTTTTGCATTATGATCTAAAAAGGATGCATTTATTATTTCTGTTTTTCTTCATTTGGTTGTAAAGTTTTTTATGACCTAATACATAGTCCATTTTTGGTTAAGTACCATGTACTGCTAAAAAGAAGGTATATTCCTTTCTATCTCCATTCAATTTTCTCCAGAGATATATTATTTCTAACTTTTCTAAAATTAGATTCACTTCCTTTATTTCTTTCTCGTTTATTTTTTTGGTTTGATGTATCTAGATCTGAAAGGGAGAAATTGGGGTCCTCCACTAGTGTAGCTTTTATGTCTATTTACTCCTGAAGGTCATTTAATTTCTCCTTTAAAAATTAGGCTATACTATTTGGTGTATATACATTTAGTATTGATATTAATTCATTGTCTATGTACCTGTTAGCAAGATATAGTTTTCTTTTTTATATCTTTTAATCAGATCTATTTTTACTTCAGCTTCATTTGAATTCATGATTGCTACTCCTGCTTTTTTTTTTTTACTTCCAATGATGGTGTACAATAAATTCTGCTCCTGATTCTTACTTTTACTCTATGTGTGCCTTCATCTCAGATATGTGACTTGTAAACAACATATTATAGGATTTTGTTTTTTAATCCACTCTGCTATCCATTTCTATTTTATGGGTGAGTTCATCCTATTCACATTAACAGTTATAATTACCAACTCTGTAATGATCTCTTATTTTCCCCTTTTGATTCTGTTCTTTCTCCTTTAACTTGGTCCCTCTTCAAGGGTGTTTTGCTTTTAATCACCCCCTCCCCGCACAAGCCCTCCCTTCTAGTATCCTCTTCCCCTTGTCTTATTCCCTTCCTACTTCTCTATAGGATAAGATAGGATTCTATACCTGAATAAATATGGTTATTATGCCTTCTTTGAATCAGTTATGATGAGAATAAGGTCTAAACATTGCCTCTCACCATCCTTATTCTGTCCTCCACTGTGATAGCTTTTTGCACCTCTTTAGGTGAGATAATTTACCCCATTCCACCTCTCCCTTCCCTCTTCTCTCAGTAAAATCCTCTTTTTTACCCCTTGAATTTTTTTTGCATATTATCCTAATTAACTTACTCCCACATTATCTGTCTTTGTATACACCTAACTGCACTAATAACTGATAAAAAATTTTTTTGATTTAGAAATATTCTCCTTATACCAGGAATACTTATAGTTTGACCCTATTGAATTCCTTAAATTTCCTCTTTTTTATTTACATTTTTAGGCTTCTCTTGGATCTTATGTTTGGATATCAAGTTTTCTCTTTAGGTCTTGTTTTTCATCCTGTATGCTTGGAAATCTATTTATTAAATGACCACCCCCCCCCAAAAAAAAGAATATACTCAGTTCTACTGGGTAGGTGATTGTGGGTTGTAAATCTAGATCTTTTGCCCTCTGGAATATCATATTCCAAGCCTTCCAATTCTTTAATGTGGGGACTGTGAAGTCTTATTTAACCCTGATTGTTGCTCCATGGTATTTGAATTGTTTCTTTATGGATGCTTATAGTATTTTCTCCTTGATTTAGGGGGCTTTTGAATTTTGCTATAATATTCCAGAAGTTATCATTTGGGGATTTATTTCTGTAGGTGATCTGTGGATTCTTTCCATTTCTATTTTACTCTTTTGTTTAAGAATATCAAGGAAGTTTTCTTTAATAATTCCTTATAGTATGATGTCCAGGCTTTTTTTTTTAAATCATGGCTTTCAGGTGATCTAATAATTCTTTAATTGTCTCTCATGAATTTATTTTTCAGATAAGTTGTTTTTCAATGAGATATTTCATATTTTCTTCTATTTTAAAAAATTCTTTTGATTTTGTTTTATTGTTTCTTGATGTCTCATGAAGTCATTACCTTCTAATTGCCTAATTTTAATTTTTAAGGAATTATTTTCTACTGTGAGCTTTTTATCCTCTTTTTTTTTCATTTGGGTAATTCAGCTGTCCTTTTTTTTCTTGCATTGCTTTCATTTCTCTTTCCCATTTTTCCAATACTCCTTAATTTATTTTTGAAATCCTTTTGGAGCTCTTTCAGAGCCTGAGACCAATTCATACTTTTCTTCAAAGTTTTGGATGTATTTACTTTGTTTTTGCTGTCCCCTTCCATGTCTATGCCTTGGTCTTCTTTGTTTCCACAAATACTTCTATGGTTACCTTTTTGTTTGTTTGTTTGCTCATTTCCCCAGCTTTTTTTTTACTTTCATTTTTATCTTAAAGATGGGCTCTTTTCTCAGGGTACTATCTTAAACTTTGGTTTTTGCTTCCTGCTACTCTTAACTCTCTTTCTTTGTTTCTGCAAGTTTCAGTTCTTCCAAGGTGTTATGATGGCCTGTGGGCTAGAAGCTCTTAAAGCCTCCTCCCACTGCTGATTAAATTACCCCCTGAGACTGCTGATGGCTTGCAGAGCTCAAAGCACTTTGAGATGCCCAATGCTGGAATTCCATAAGTCAGAAAAAATATTAAAATCAAAAGATTGAAAAACAGAAAAGAAATCAGGGATATCTGCAATTGAACACAAATGACCTGGATAAGAGGTCATGGATAGATACTTTAAAAACACTGGACTCCATGAAAACCATGATTTTTTTTAAAAGCCAGATGTGAAATTTAAATAAATCACAAGTTAAAGTTGCCCAGATCTATTTGAACCAGAGGGCAAAGTAAAAATAAAAAGAATCCACTGACACCTCTTAAAAGAAATTCTAAAAGGAAAAGTGCCAAGAATGTCATATAAAAAAATCAGAGCTTCCATGCCAAAATAAATACTATAAGAATTGAGCAAGAAGCAGTTCAAGTATCACTCCCCTCACCCAAAAAGAAAAGAAAGGAAAAAATGGTAAGGAACACATAAGGCATGGAAACTTCTATTACATATGAAAGGAGACATTGGTATACAATATTACAAAAGACAAAGAATATAGGATTACAACCAAGAATAATTTACTTTGCTAAATTGAGTAAAATTCAGAGTGGGAAATGGTTCTTGAATGGTCAAGAGGTCTTTTCAACATTCCTGATGACAAGAGAAAAGCTGAGTACAAACACTGAAATACAAAAACAAAAATCCAAAGAAACATAGGAAGGAATTGAATAATTGGAAGGAACTGTATAAGTGAAGTCAATTCAACAAGCATATATTAAATGCCTACTATGTTTCAGACACTGTACTAAGTGCTTTTAAAATTTTATCTTATAGTATATGTATAACCCAGTGGAATTGCTTGTCCACTCTGGAAGGGAAGAGGGAAGAGAGACAACAAGAATCATGGGAAAAAATTTTTAAAAGATTACCTTATTTTTTCTTCACAATAAAGCCTTGGAGGGAGGTTCTAGGGTTATTCCCATTTTACAGTTGAGGAAACCAAGGCAGAGAGTGCTCAAATGTCTTGCCCAAGGTCATATAGCATTGGGACAGTCTTACTGTAGAGGATAGTATCATCCTTGAGACCTCCAGGAGGTAGATATGGGAAAGAAGGGAGTTCCAGGTATGGTAGATAGCCAATGACAAAGTCTGGAATTTAGAGATAGAATTTTACATGAAAGAAATAGCAAGGAATCCAGTGACACTGGATCACAAAGCACATGTAGGGAAGTGAAATACAAAAGAACTCAAAGGGTAGGAAAGAGTCAGATTATGAAGGATTTAAAAACACAAACAGATAATTTTATTTTTGATTCTAGAAATAATAGCCACTGGAGTTTGTTAAATAAGGGGGAAGAAAGAAAACAAACTTTTACTAATCACCTACCACATGTCAGGGAGCATACATAGTGTACAGGAAAGATGAATAGTACCTCATTGTGAAAACTGCAAAGCCCTTTTGCAGGGCTGCTTTATACTTTTAATGTCTGTCTACCACTCAGCTTTCACCTGTGGCCCCAAGAAGCTATAGCAAGGATAGCAGCCACCCTTGATAAAACCATTTTGACAGATTGACTAAATCAGACTGAGGATAACTGACAGGCCCTAGACCCATCAATGAATCAGGATGGGTGTCTACCCCAAGTGAAGGTTTCACTGATGGAATAGACAGATGTGAACAATTTGTTCCAATGGGCTATGAAAGCAGTAGAAGCAGGAGCTAAGGAGTTCTTAAAGCTTGGTTGGACATTGAAGTAGCCAAGGTCATCCACTGCATCCTGAGCCATCATCATTTATCTTGACTTTTGTCTTGCTACTGGACTTTGAAGAATTTGGAAGAAAGAGAGTAAGGCTTATGACTTTTTATAATTCTGCCTCACTTAAATCCAGTTGAGCAATTTATAGTCAAAAGATATCACCCATGCCATTTTATATTTTACTATTTCATTATTTTGGTCCTACCTTAAAGTTCTGTGATGACAGGCAAACAATGAAACAGCAGGTGCAGATACAGTTGGAGCTGTAATCCCAACCCTGCACACAGGCAACCCATGACATAGAGTCTTTTCATTGGACTGAAGCAGCAGTGGGATTCAGTATCTGAGCAGCTTTTCTAAAGGATTGGACTGCTCGTATCCTGGCATGAGGAATGGGATAGATGAGGTCCGCTCAAAATTGTCTGCTTCACTCAACTAACTACGGCCAGCTTATAGCAGCAGACAGGAATACAATTCTGAGATCAAAATGCACAAAAAAGGTATACAAAAACATTTGCAAAGAGAATTCCATTCACCATTGGCACATGGAATGGATGCAGGCTTATGGACAACATAAAATCCAATAAACCTGAAAGATGAACAGATTTTATTGCAAGAGAACTCAGCATGTATCATCTCCAAAGAGTAGCCCTGAGGGAAACAAGGCTAGCAAATGAAGGCCAACTTCAAGACACAGAGGTCCTTTCTTGAGCTAAACTGTCAAGCATTCAAACTCTACTGCAAAGAGCACAACTCTAATGGGTTCACCATGTTGTTCTAATGGCAAACGCACATTTGTCTATAAGACTATATTATGGAGAACTCACACAAGGCAATCCTTCACACAGAGATCAGAAAAAGTGAGGATATTCTAAAGAAGTGTCTCTGAAGAACTTTGGTATTAATTGTGAGACATGTGAGACATGTGAGACTGGTATAGGACCACCCAGCATAACATGCTGCATCAAAGAAGGGGTGCTCTATGAGCAAAGCAGAATTGAAGTAGCTCAAAAGAAATATGAGAGATATACATTTAGAGACATATATACTACAAATGTTCACAGGGACTATTTATATCTGACCCGTGCTATAGTCTTCCAAGATCCTATTGGTCTGATCAACCACAATCAGACACATCATACATTGACCCCAACATAGTGATATCATTTTGGTCCTCTTTGAGAATGAAAGACAATAATCAACCAACTATGCAGCAGGCACTGTGCTAAGTGCTTTTACAAATATTATCTTCCTTGGTTCTAACAACAAACCTGTGAGGAAAGTGCCATTATTATCTCCATTTTATAGATAAGAATAGATGAGAAAACTGGGGCAGATTGTGGTTAAGTGACTTATCCACAGTCCTATGGGTAGTAATGGTCTGAGGGGGGATTTGATCTTATCTTCTTGCCTCCAGACCTGGGGGTGTATGGTGACATGGTCAGACCTTCTGACCTAGAGTGGGAAGAGATTTCTGGTAGGGAGATGAACCAGAAAGCTATGGCAGTGGTCTAGGGGTAAGATGATAAGGGTTTGGACCAGGGTGATAGCAGTGTCAGGGGAGAGAAGGAAACACATATGACCTATGTAATGAAGGTAAAATTGAAAGGATTTGATTGTTTGGTTATAAGGGGGATAAGAGAACGAGGAGTCAAGAATGACACTTAGGTTGCAAGGCTAGTGATAGGAAAGAGAGTAGAATCCTGAATAGTAATTGGGAAGTTAGGAAGAAAGGTTGGTTGGTGAGGAAAGAAAATGAGATCAATTTTGGACATGCTGACTGAGTTTAATACAATAAATTCTCAACATCCACACGTCTAACTTTCACAACTTCAAGCATTCACACGATTTTATTAGGAACCTCTTTCTCACTTTCATATTGGCAGCCATGTACATTTGCGGCTATACACAGTAAAGAAAAAAAAATGAGAGGAGCAATGTGTCAAGTTTGTGGAGAAGCTGAAATCTTCCTCGACACTTTATTGGTCTTGTTTATTCTCCCACTGTAAAGAGCTCCCTGTGCGTTTGTTGCATATTTTCATTGTTTGCTTTAAAACCGTCTCGGAGCCTAAGAATGCAAAGTCAGTGATGTGGCCCATGTAATGATTTAGAGATAGAAGATGGAATTTAATATGTGAGCAATAGCAAAAAGCCCAATTTGGCCATGTGAAGAGGAGTATGACTGGAAACAGAGGTTAGATCTCAGTTGGGAAGAGCTTTAAATACCCAACAAAACAGTTGTATTTGATCCCAGGGAAAATAGGAATTGGCCATTTTATTGTGCAGGGAATGGTAGATCAGATAAAGAAATCATTCTTTACACAAACAGCCCAATTCATACCTTTACTATGTATATCAATCAGCATCTTAGTCAGGAGAGTTATGTCTAAGTTGTGGTGAAAACGTAAGCTATAAAACCCACCGGAGACAATGCCAATTATTTCATCCCTTCCTTGCTAGAGGAGAGCAGAAAATCACAGGCTGACAGTTTTTTAGACAAGCCCTAGGAACCCTATATATTTCCCCTTCTGCAAAGACTTTCTAGGAGGCAGCTAGGTGGCTCAGTGGATTGAGAACTATATCCAGAGATAGGAGGTCCTGGGCTCAAATCTGACCTTAGAAACTTCCTATCTGTGACCCTGGGCAAGTGACTTAACTCTCATTGCCTACCCCTGACTGCTCTTCTGTCTTGGAACCAATACATAGTATTGATTTCAAGAGGGAAGGGAAGGGTCATTAAAAAAGAGAATTTCTAGTCCTAGCAAAGTACATGGAATATACAAAGAGGTGTGCTAATAAGTGTTTAACCACCAGCTTTCTCATCAAAAAAATGTATGCACTACACACTTTTAAGTATAACCTACATTATTATATTTTTTTTCAGTCTAGACAGTGAAGGAAACTATCAAGCCCTGATTTGTAACATTTGCCAATTTTCCAGGTAGGAATGCCCAAACTGAAAATTTAACAATCAGCCTCTATGAGCGATTTGAGTTGGTTCTAGTACATCCTTGGATATATGGAACATTTGTAAACATATACAATAAACATTATAAGTTCACACATATGTAAATATTAGGACTAAAAATTCTGAGAGACTAGGTTCTGATAAGAAAATCGATTCATTGATTGGGTTAATAATAATCAGTAAATTAATTGGTCAGTGTTCTCTCTCAATGATCAAAGACAAAGACATTCAGCATCTTGAGTCATTAGATACAATTTTGGAAGCTCATTATTCAGTACTACCTTAGATAGCCCAAGACATCTCTAATTGGTGAATACCTAATGAGGAGGTTAACTTAATAATTATAGTTCACCACTAATTCCTTGATGATGATGGAGAATAACATGTTCGATCTTAGGATTCCAATGCTTAGAAGAAGAAATCAGTTAAAGTCCAGTTAGAAGTGACCTTCTTCAATTCTCTTTATTGTGGGTCACAAGGACACTGCCTTGCTGCCTCCCAGACATACTTGCTTGAAGCTAGTTCTTGTTCATTGCATGATGGGGCTCAGAACCTCAATTTCAATCATCCCAGTTTTAGAAGATGCTCTGAGGCAGGGAATGTAAGAGAAAGTCAGGAAAAAGGAATGAGGAAAGAGACTTGAAACACATACTAAATCCCAATTAGAAGATTATATAGAGTATTACTTCTAAATAAAATGACATAGCATTAGAAATACATTTTATCACTGTTTATACTAAGGCACATTTAATTAGATGTTACCTGGTACATAATCAATAGCAGAAATGACAAATATGCATATGATAAATTAAATATATGTTTCTAGATTACATACAAAAATACAACCTACACCATAGCAAGAGTATATGTTAATATTGTATAATAGCACATAGAGCAATGACATTTAATACAGCAATTAAAGTATTTGGTATAGCAGATAAATCATTAGTAACACATAATGTTGTCAGTGGGGGGGGGGGCAAAGTATAAATTACATACACCATGATAATTGACATCATTTGCCTATTTGGATGTGAGTCTTGAAATTTCTCAGACTTGTGAATGTTAAAAAAAATTCCCCATTGGGGAATTCTCCATTGGAACAATTCCCTACTGGGAACATTCCCCATTTGAAATGTGAGAACTCTACTTGGATCAGAAATGGGAGGACCTCTACTCCACTTAGGACTGCTTTAGGGGAGAAAACTCCTTGCTAAACAATGAAAGTACTTAAACCCATACTTATAATGAGGCAAAAAGTTCTTTAAGCCATGCCTATTTTTAGAATTAATACAATAGGGTGCTAAGTACCTATAAAGGTCAGGCAACTTGTGAATTTACAAGGAGCAAAGAGGTGAAAACTTATTCAGAAGTTTTTTTTCTGGTTCAAATTTACTAAAAGGATTAGTCGACTCAGCTGTGTTTTTTCTGGTTCAAACTTACTAAAGGGATTAGTCGACTCAGCTGTGAATTCAGAATGGGCTGTCCTTTGGAAAACATCTACTGTGATTGGTAGATGGAAGAACTTAGGGGAGGTGACATAGGAGAAAACCCCCTATATAAGAGAAAGGCTCTTGAGAGACAGGCTCTAAGGAGGGTCTCTTGAGAAAGAATCTCTTTTGAGGACAATCTCTTGGAGAGAGCTCTTGAGAAGAAGCCCCTTGGGACTGACTCTGGCTGGAACTCCCTCTGGGGAAACTCTGTCCCCTTGAATCCTCGCTTGAACAGATCTTATGGTGAGTGATAACTGACTGACTGGTCGTTTCTTTTAGGACTTAGGCCTGGGTTGGCCAGGACTGCCCTGGGCCGGTCTATTCCTTTCTCATTTATTTCCTTATTCTCTCTCTCCCTTTCTTTGATTCCTTGTTGTATTATTAATTAAAATTCTCTATAAAACCCAGTTGACTTAGGTATATTCATAATTGGGAATATTTCCCTGGCGACCACCTTATATTTGATTTAAAACAAGACACTGTAGTGAAAACATATTTTCTGCGGTCAAAATTTACTCACCCACTCTTATATCTATCACAATTTATATCTTCCACTATTTTACTCACTACAGTTTACAACCTCAACCATTTTAATCATTACAGTTTATGGCTTCCACTCTTTTAAATGCCACAATAATCCCTCCTTTCATTTTTTCAAAAGTGTCATACCTGAGCTTGGTCACTGGCTTAAGAGGGCTGCAAGCACTTCTACAATGACTTCCCTTAATTGTGGCTGTCTACATCTACAAATCTAGCTTACAGTCACAATTCTGATCTTGTCTCTGGCTTGGCTTGACCATCATTGTGCTCAGGCTCTTTGGGTACCCACTTTTCACTAGGAAGCTTCACAAATGGGACATTAGACAAAAAGGAGGCTACCGGTCAGCATCCTCAACCCATCCAGCCTCTGATCCAATCCTGAGTTTGTGGGTGCTTCAAAGTAACTGTCTGTATTGCCAGGCTTGGTGGGTGCTCTATATTTTCTAGTAGTTATTTTTTTCTCCCCTAGTCCTCCCATCTATGTAAAACTCTAAGCCCTTAGATACAGAAAACTATATAATTTAAGGTTAGACTTTCCCAAGCCCCAGCATACAAACAAAATGGGACCAGAACAGAAAGTAAGTTTAATAAGGCAAAGACGTTGTTCTTCATTAACCTAGTCAGCATTCCTGCCTTTATTACACATTTCTGTTAGCAACAAAGCTAGTTGCTTTTTCTGTATTTTGGCTAGGAAAGTAGCTTTCTCTCTTCTTAAGTATTTAAAGAACTTGAGGCAGAGTGACCAGAGTTTCATCTTTCCTTTTGTCTAATGCTTTCAGAATTATAGAAGGCATCTTATCTGGTCCTGAAGTTTTGTCTGTCTTCTATTCTTTTGTTGTCTATCTGGCATGATCTTAGTTTTTTCCTTCCTCCCACTATTTCGAGCTTCATAGAAGAAAGATGTCTGTCTCTGACATCTGTCACCCATTCTCTTCTCTAAATGCTAAAGCAAAAAGAGCAAGACTTTTTTGTTAATCTCTACTTCTGTTGGTAAATCACCCTTGCCATCTCTATGCCCCTTTCCGATTCACTAAGTTCTTGTAATTTATGTAACATGCTTGAAAACATTTATTTTTTGTGATTCTATTTTCTGATTATTCCTTTTTTCTAGTTCTTGGCCTCAGAATTTTTGTGCCTACAGATTTCAGTATGCAGTGTCTCTTATTTCTAAAGTTGTACATCTTTCCCATCTACTCACCTCTGCCATCGGCTACTTCAAGGCTTCTTTTTTTCATCTACTTTGTCATTCCTATTTATTGCCAGAACAAACATGTAGCACCACAGGGCATATACAATCTATCATTTTCCTTCTGTGTCTTTTACTTTTATTTCTTTTTTCCCATTTAGATTCTCTACCACTAGCTGACTGTTTCTAAAATTTGCTGTGTTGTTCTATTTCTTTGCTTCAGTCTAAGTTCTAAATTGGAATATAACTAAGATTTAGACTCAGTCACTTAAGTATTACTTGTAGTCTGCCTGCCATATTCTTCAGGAAGTCAAGGATTGTATTTTGCTTTGTCCTGGTATTTATACATGATGCAAAGAGCAAGGAAGCAGATATGTTCCTTAAGTGCCACGAGGAATCTGAATTTTGATAAGTCAAACCATATTTTAAGTGTGGCAAGGAATGTTCACTTTTTAAAGGAACTCTATAGCGAAGCCCTTGTGATGTGAATAATCAGCCTCCTATTTATCAATTGGGCAAGTTCCAATGTGTATCTTTGGGAATGTTCTCAACCAAAGGAGTACCTTAGTCATATCATAGATTTACTTTAAGTAAGCAAATTGCATGTTCATATAGTTGATTCCTTCTGCCTATATTACTTCGCACATTTTGTTTTCTATATTCTTTCAAAATGGTATACCTGATTAACCAATCGCAAAACATGTCTGCAATATTGCTTTCATTAAGTCTGTTATGATTCAGTCACTACAACTGTAACTCATCTCTAGTTTTTTTCATCATTTAATTGAAATCTATTATATTCTAGAAAGGTTCCTTCATTATCTCCATTAATTCATTTTTCCCCAGCATCTCATAGGAAACAATTTAGCTTATTTATAGGAAATAGACTCACATCTAGATGGAATATGTTTTAAAATTAGCTGAATTGTTTATTCCTATCTCCTATGCAGTCTTATCTTTTTACTGATTTGGGGATTCATTGTTGTTATTCAGTCATGTCAGTCTCTTGGTGACCCCATTTGTTTTTTTTTTTTTTTTTTTGGCAGATACTGAAGTGATTTGCCATTTCTTTCTCCAGCTTGTTCAACACATAAGGAAACCTAGCAAATATTCAGTGACTTGCTCAGGGTCATAGAGCTAGTAATTTATTTGAAGCCAGATTGGAACTCAGGTCTCCCTGACTCCATGTTGGGTGGTCTATCCATTGAACCACCTAGTTGGGGATGGCTTTTCTTTTAATCATATAGTAAGGACTATTATAACAGCATTTTTTTACCAAAAGGCATATCGTGTTTCTTGTCAATGCTAATGGCAAGGTTGTTGGTGTGTCAGGGAAGTTCATTCCCTCCTCCTCCTGGAAGGCTAACCTGTCTGTCCATGTTCTCTAAATGCCAGAGTTTGTATCCATTATGTGTTGTACGTCAATATAAAAGAGGGGGCAGGTCTTGTGAGGGCTTCTTGGATGGACACAGGGCTGGAAAGACAGGTGAGGGACAGAAAGATTAATGAAGAAAGGAAAAACGTGGTTGGAGGACTTAGAGTAAGAAAAAGATTTTAAAATATGCTGATCTACTTTTTCTATTAATAAACTTTATAAAATTAATACTGGGTAGATATATTAATTTTCACTTGTAACATTGGTTAAGGCTACACAAGTTAATTCAACAAACTTTTAATAGCTAATAACTAGAATTTAAATTGTACTTTATGGTTTGCAAAGGACTTTGTGAAGTAAGTGTTTTTATTATCCCATTTTATAGAAGATAATGTTGAGGCCAAGATGAGTTATGATGATTATAAGGTGTCCATATGCCAGGCATTGTGTTAGACTCTGGCAATACAAATATGAAAATCAAGAAGTTCTTGATCTGCAAGAATTTTCCATTCTATTACTATATCAGGCTTCTATTGTATTCCATTTTTATGGTTCTGGGAAATTTTCATTTGGCCTGTTGTATATGTAAATCCACATATTAATGGATTTCCTCTACATGAAATCTTCCAGTTACAATTTAACTACATAATAATTTCAAAACTCCTTCCTATGATAATCAAGGCCCTTGAAAATTCTCCTACCTATTTCTCCACCCTCATGTCTAGATAAAATGAATTTTCTTCTTTAGTTAAACCAGTCTGCTCATTGTTCCCCCCAAATATCTAATAAATTTCTTCCTATCTTCCTGTGTTTCCTCACTGTTCCTGCCCTTCCATTGCCAAAAATGCACTCCCCACCTCCTCTCTTCATTTATCTAAATCAAGGGAAAGCTCAGATATTGCCACAGGGATTCTGTGAAAGTCTTTCATTGTTTTCTCAAATCTTAAAGATTTGAACAATATTTAGTTTAAGGACAGTAAACTTATTCACTTTGTAGACAATTTACTTTTAGCATCACTATCTGCAAAAGTGTGCCTATGTGATAGTAAATGTCTTCTGTGTGAGCTCTACAAGAAGGGACACAAAATATCAAAAACTAAACTTAAATGATGTCTTCCTTGCATAGAATATTTAGGGTTTGTGCTGTCTGAGGGGGTCCAGAAGTATTTCCCAAAAGAGAGTAGCAGACATACAAAGGCTGAGTGCCCCTAAGACCAAAAGGCACCTCAGAGCTATCTTAGGAACCACAGGTTTTTGCAGACAATGGATACCTAATTATGGTGAACTTACAAAACCGTTTTAACAAAAGACACAGAAAGATCCTCTGAAGCTAAAACCAGAGCATTTGCAAGCAATTGCAAAGTTAAAAGAGGCAATATTATCAGCTCCTGCTCTTGATATTCCTAATTATTTGAAACCATTCTTGCTCTATGTCCATGAGCAAAAGGGAATAGCTTCAGGAGTTTTGACTCAGAGCTTAAGACCAAGACAACATCTTATTGCATATTATTCTGGTCCACTAGATCCCATAGCAACAGGAATAGCTCCATGCTTAAGAGGGGGTGGCAGCAACTGCATTGCTTGTTACCAAATCTGCAGATTTAGTGTTTGGCTGCCCACCAACAGTTTATTGTTCAGATGAAGTTGAGGCACTTCTCCTAAAGTTCAGAATGCAGGCATTTTCAGATCAATGCCTGTCTAAATATGACATAGTACTTTTGGGGAATGAACATATAACATTAAAGAGATGCACCACCTTAAATCCATCTACATTATTACCTGATTTACCAACACAGGGGTAACCATTGCACAATTGTGAAACTGTAGTGCAATTAATAGAAAGGCCTCAAGAAAATCTATCAGACACACCTCTTGACAACTCTGACCTGATTTTATTCACAGATGGATCATCATATATGCAGAATGGAATAAGATTTACAGGTGCTGCGGTAGTAAGTGAATTTGAGATCCTATGGTTTGCTTCACTACCTAGGAACCTAAGTGCTCAGGGAACAGAATTAATCACTTTAAAACATGCATGTGAGCTTGCAAGAGACAAACATGCAAATATTTATACTGATTCCAAATATGCATTTAGAATTTGCCATGCTGTCAGATCTCTCTGGCTTCAGAGAGGATTTTTAACATCTAGTGGGAAAAGAATCACTCATACAGAAATAATTTGAGAATTACTGTCATTTCTCCAACTTCCAAAAGAGTTGTCAATGATTCATTGCAAAGGACATTCTTTGGGGCAAGACTTAGTTGCCAGAGGAAATTGTATGGCAGATATGGCTGTACAATATTCTGTGCAAAATGCTCTGGCTTGCATTATGAATCTCTCTATTATAGATACCACAGATTTAGAAAAAGCACACAATGACAAAGAGATTCAGAAGTGGGAGCAAAATTTTGGAGCTAGAAAAGAAAATGAGATTTGGATAGAATCAGTGGGAAAACCAATTCTTCCAAAAGCATTTTACTCTTACATCTGCTAAGCAACATACAAAAAGGGTTATTTTGGGATACAAGCATTAATTGATACTGTTAAAAGAACTTGGTTGGCTCTGGGAATTAGCAATATGGCAAATAAGATCTGCTCAGGTTGCTCTGTGTGTGCACAATTTAACCAAAACATATTTAAGCAAAAGGCTTTTGGTGGTCATCCACTAGCTCACACACCATTTGAGCATTTGCAAATAGATTATATCAACATGCCCAAATCAGGACAATTTAAATTTTGTCTAGTATTAGTGGACCAACTAACTAGGTGGCCAGAAGCTTTTCCATCTAGTAAAAACACATCAAGCTTTGTAGCCAAAATCTTGTTAAAAGAGATCATTCCATGATATGGTATACCACTAAGAGTAGATTCTGACAAAGGGAGCCATGTTACAGATTTAGTTCTAAAACAAGTTTATGAGAATCTGGGTATCATGCCAAAATTTCATGTCCCATATCACCCTCAAAGTTCTGGGCAGGTGGAGAGACCAAACAGAGAAATCAAAACTATGATTGGAAAAATTATGCATGAAAACTCATTTGAAGTGGCCAGAGATTTTGCCTTTAGTGCTATTTGACCTGCGCACTAAACCAAGAGATGTTCATATCTCACCATATATGATGTCATTTGGACATTCACCATTGCAGGCAAAAAAGTTTTAAAACAGCTTATGTATCTATGCTTGGAGAGGATCTTGCACTTGCTGAATATATCAGAGTTACAAAACAGAGTTAGGGAATTACAAGAAATGGGATTTTTAACTCAAGAAGGTCCGTTAGATTATGCACTCCATTTGATAAAACCTGGGGTTTCCATTTACATAAAAAACTTTAATAGAACTAGCACAACACAACCATTATGGATAGGACCTTTCCATGTTATTTTGACAACACAACCCTGTCAGCTATTGGTGTATAAGGAAAGAAATGTGGCTGCATTATTCGCATGTGAAAAAAGCAGCAACAACAGGCAAGGAGATTACTTCAGACAACACGACTGCAGTCAAAAAGATATCAGAAGAAGAAATTTTTCAAGAGGAAGAATGAAATGAAGACAAAGATCAAGATCAAGACAAAGAAGACAATATAGAATAAACATAGATGACAGCAAAAAAATGATTGAACTGTAACAAAGACATTGCAAAAAACAAATCAACACAGAGAAGAGGAACACAGACTGATTATGGACATGAACTATAAAATTTTTTGCACCATTCTAACACTACACACTTTCACTATAGTTGCAAACAAACACGACACAGTAACAACACGAAGATAGAAGAAAGTAGCAGAGGAGGTAACTTTAAAGATTTGGTAAATATTCACTACAAAATAACATACACATATAGGACACATTTCTCACACACTCTGCAACATCATAACCAGGTGATGAGTACCCATAGAAATAAATAAATACAGATAAATCATCTTGGGAAAACAATAATAATTGTACACATTAAAATAATAAGATCTTATCTCACAGGAAGACTTTATGTGTTCCTTGGAGATAAAAATCAAGAAAACACATAACTTTCTAAAGAAAATCTTTTAAGTTTTTCTTAGACTATCTTAAGGGGGGGGGGTTATTTTCCTCCTGCAACATGCAGTTTATACATAACATACATAGGTATAGAAATTGTACAGATCTATATATTTATATAGATGTATATATAGTTAAATTATTACAAAGTTTTGATTTTATTAGTATGGTAAGTTGATTTTGAGTTTTAATGTAGTTAATTTTGGTTTTCTGTATTAATGATAGGATAAGATCTTAGCATAGTAAAGTTTTGTTTGAATTGTTCAAATAGAATTTATAAAATGAAGTTTGCTTGAGTTTCGCATAGTTATTATTTTAGATAGACTAGTTTTTTGTAAAACATAAGTTGTTTATAATTGTATTTTATTGTTTCTAAAGTTTTTTAAAAGTTTGCATTTTGTATTTTACATTTTGAATTTTTGTAATTGTTTGTTTTACACTTGAATTTCTGCAAATATGTTTTCATTGAAATTTTCTTTTCTTTCATTTATATCCCTAGTACAAGTTAGCATAGATAAAGTGTAGCAATAAAAATAGGGTAAGATAAACATAAGATTAAGACTATTTAGGAAATGTAATAATAATAAGGTTAGATATAGCTTTAGAATTACATAGAATAGCAAGCATACGGGAGAGATTTTTCATCTCTCCTTATGCTTGAAGGGGGAAATTGTAAGGATGATATTAGAAAATAAGTATTGTTTTATTAATTTAGGGATGAGAAGTAAAGTGGCTGGCTTGAGAAAAGAATTGGAGTTTGAAGCAGAGCTGAGAGAGTGTGTTAATTTCAGATGTGACAGTTATAACCATTTTTCTATGTCAATTATTTTCTCTGGCAGTGGGGAGTTGGTGTCTGGCAGTTGTCAGAGACACACTCTCAGAGACTCTCTCAGGGCTGGAGGAGGTAACATCTTTGCCTCTCTTTCTATCTGAGGATAGGATTGAAGGAGCTCAGTGTTTTCCTTTCCCAATTTGGGGAACACTGTTGAATATCTATTGTGGTTTTTGACATGGGCACTGTACCCCCAGAAACCCAGGCAAACTATTATCAGGGGAACTCCCTTGCTCCCTTACATCCCCGTGACTCTTAGCCTAAAAACACCCAATGACCCCTCTATAGGGTCCTGAGATGACTATCTTCCTTTGATCATCCTCTAGATTAAAGATGGACAGAAAGATGCACCTCCAGGCTATACCTCAACCCTATCAGACATCTGTTTGTTCCCTAAAACTAAGGAATCTTTATGTCGACAGGCAGACCCCAGTATGATCACCCCACCTCATGCCTGAGTGACTAACACTCTCTGTTGTAAAAAGGATAAAATCCCCAGAACTGATGTCATGGTGGGGGGGGGGGTAACAGCTTTTCCATTCATGCTGTCTTCCCAAGGAACTGCTCCCCATCTTGCTGTTACACTTTGCTATCCTCCTGGCCATTCTCAACATTACCTCCTAAATTAATAAATTTCTCTTTTTGTTTTTAAGCCAAGTTTTGGAGTCTTGCATTCTTGCAAAAGGTATCCTTCCCAAACCGCAGGGGTACATATCTGCACCCCCATAACAGTTTTATAGATTGTTTAACTCTGAGAAGACCAAAGAAAAACCTGGTCTTTGGATTCTTGTTGAGACTCAACCACCTATCCTTTGCTATTTTATAATTTGAAGGTGAAGTTAAGATTTATAAGTATAATAGCGGTAGTTTTTATTTAGATAGTATAAATTTGGGTTAGTCAGATCAGGGAGGATTAGTGTAGCCTATGAAACACAGGAGAAACAGTTCCTTGTGGAACCTGGGAATTTATTTGGGTGGATTTAGAATCCCTTAGAATTAGAGATCCTTTATCCTTATATATTTCAATAAATACTTTATTTTTTTTAATAAGAGTCTCTTTAGCATCCTTGTGCCTGGCCCTGAAGCGAAGTTCACATTTAAGCTTCACTTCATCACTGAGGATACTTTTGATTACATCTATCAAAAGTATCCAAAAAGTATCTGAACAGTTTTGAACCTATATTGGAACAGTTTTTCCATCTAAATATTTTATTTTTATAACTCATCAAATTTTATTTTTACATCCTTAACCCTTTTTTGACAATACAGCCCTTCTCAGTGCCTGTGC
This sequence comes from Monodelphis domestica, assembly GCF_027887165.1. Taxonomy (NCBI): domain Eukaryota; kingdom Metazoa; phylum Chordata; class Mammalia; order Didelphimorphia; family Didelphidae; genus Monodelphis; species Monodelphis domestica. Next base: position 224,944,952 of record NC_077229.1, read on the forward strand.
TCTCCTCTGGCTAATTCGAAGCCACATTTACCAATTATACTTCTTAGTTGTGTAGCTGTGACTTAGTGGAAAGAACTAAGGAGTTAAAAGACAGGATCTCAAATCTCGCCTCTGTGATTCTGGCAAGAAAAGCTGTTGTTCCTTCTTGGTTTTTGAAGAGGACAAAGGACATCCCTTGCATGCATCACTTGCCTTGCATATGAATTGGATTTAAGTGAGGCAGAGTTGCCCAAAGTTATCAGCTTCACTCTCTTTTCAAGAGTCATCAAAGACCACAGGCAAAACAGGAGTCAAGATGACTGGTGATGGCCTGGGATGCCATTCCTGGGTTTCTGTTTCCTTATTTATAACATGAAGGAGTTGGACTAGAATGGTTTCCATAATCCTTTCTAGCTCTACATCTTGGTTTAAAAAAATTCTTTTTATGTTCTACCTCCTTGACTCGATTGTAAGTCCCTCTAAGGCAGGGAATCTATCCTACATCTCAATATAATCTCAACACTTAGCATGATATTCTACAAGATGTCATTCAGTAAATGCTTAGATTATTTCCACTTTACTTATAACATTTCCATCTCCATTATTATAATTGATTATGCAAAGTGTTCACTTTTCACTTAAAGATGTTTTGCTACTCAACTGCTTAAGGGACTCCCCTAACTCTATTTTAAACATATCCAATCCACACTGATAGAATCCATTCTACGCTTCAACTTGGCATGACATGAACACATTTCTTTAGAACCCACCCTTATGAATGGTTTTTAAAAAAAGATTTTTTTTTAACATGGAATTGAGAAAAAAATAAAAGTAAAAAAAGTCCTAAACGGGAAGGTCTCTTGTGGTTGCAATAGCTATGAGATAATTTTTGGTTAAAAATGTTGTTTTAAGTGAAAAAAATATTTTAATTAAAAAAAGAACCTAGTCTTTTGAAAGGTTATAATACCAGATCACCTTCCTGGTCTCAACAGTGAGAAGAGGGATTCCACTGGTTTCCCAAGCAAAAGGGAAGAATGAGAGTGGTTGTGAATGAAGACAAGGGGATACTGAGGAGAGATGTAGTAAAGACAGCTGATTGGATATGTGGAGTGAAAGAAACATTAGGGTTGCAAACATGGGTAATTGCCTTTGCCCCCAACAATAATAGGGAAGTTCAGAGGAGAGAGGAGTGTTTCCAAAAGTATAAAGGCAATTGGTTGTCTTGTGTGAGCAAAGTGCTTACAGCACTGGCACATGGTAAGCATAATAAATGTTGGTTAATTGAAAGCTAATTTGACTTGACTGAAGAATGCTTTAAATGCTTAAAAGGAAGTAAAATATAATAACTCCATGAAGGTAGGTTTAAGCTAGTTTATGAAGGGTTTTCAATGTCATTGGTGTTGGATCCTAGAGGAAGTAGGGGGCCACTGCAGTTCTTTGGGCAGAGAAATGACATGAATAAATTATGTTGGCAGCTACCTGGAGGATGGATTGGAGAGCAGAGACTTGAGACAGGGAGACCAATTAGAAGTCTATTGTAATAGTTAAAATAAGAAGTAACAAAGAGTTAAATTAGTGTAGTGACCATGTAAGGGGAGGGGAAAATAGTTCTCTATACTTGTTGCTTCCAGTTGTCATTCCTCAAAATTTTCCATTCTTTTTAATTTTTAAAAATAAGTATTTATTGGTGTTTTTTGTTTATTTACATCACCATACTTTTCCTCTCCCTTTCCCAGAGAGTCAATAAATAGTATTTTTTAAAGAAAAAGGAGAGGAAAAAATTAAGTATAACTGATCGATGTATCAAAAAACTCTGAAAATATATACTATATATAATAACACTGGTGAACTTCTCACTGCTATAAAGTGGTACTGTTGGGAGTATCTTCTCATATCTCTTCCTTCAAGTTATGCTTGTTCTTTATAATTCTGTAACATTTACTTTGGATTGGGGGGGGGAACTGTCTTTTTCATTGATATTGTTTAATCATTGTATCTATTGTTTCCTTGGCATCTAAGCAAACAAAATATAAGTAGGCCAAGAAGATGTAATAATTAAAAATGGGTTTGACTAAATATAAGAATTTAAAAAAATTATTGTGGTCACCATTTATAAAATAATTAACCCTTAAATCACGAATCTGTTAGCCACTCTTTAAAAGTTAGTTTAATAGAGTTATAGTAAAAGAGAGAAATGTAGGAAGGAAGTAGAAAGTATTGCCTAGCTAGATACCCTATAATTTATGTCTGAAGAAGTCCAGCTCACCACCTGGCAAGGGCTCCCTCAAGTCCTGATCTCCATTTGGAGTCATGGTAGTCTCTTAAGCCAGGAGTCCCAGTGGTATCTTCAACCAGGGTTCCATCAAGACAAGCTTTGGCTCCAGTCACTCATCCAGTGAGCCTCTCCAGTGCAGAAAGCTCCAGCCCAGTACGCATCCACCAGAAAAGTCTCTCCAAAAAGCCCAGGAAAGTGAATTCATCTTCTTTTGGGTCTCGCTTTTTATAACTCTTTTTTCCACATTACTTCCTGTTGCTCTCCCACTTCACAGGAACCAATCACATCTTCCCAATTTTCCTAGCACTGCTTTGTGGCCTTTGAAGGTGTGAACTTTTTCTAGTAAGTGACTTGTGAACTCTTACTTAGTGTTAAGTAGGAGTTCTTTAAGTTCTTGATTGATTAAAAATAGACAAAGGGAATAAAGAATTCCCTTTCACAAAGAGAAGTCATTAAAATGGGGGAAAAATTTGTAACAATTTTTTTGATAAGTGTTTGGTATCCAAGGTTTTATTCACATGCATACACACATAAACATACACACACACATGCACACACAAGAACCATTCCCCAAGTGATAAAGGGTTATGAATAAACAGTTATCAAAGTAAGGATTACAGACTATGAAAGCATATGAAAGTTCCAAGTCATTAATAAGAGAAATGCAAATGAAAAAATACTCTGATATTTCATCTCATAACCTGTAAATTGTTAAAAATGACAAAAACTGAGAATAATAAATATTGTAGGGATTCTGGGAAGATAGACACACCGATGCATGTTGGTAGAGCTGTGAATCAATACAACCTTTCTGGAAAGCAATGTGAAATTATGCAAATTACATGATACATATCCTTTGATTAGGCTTATTGTTACAAGGGAATCACTTTAAAAGACTGATATATATTAATTTAAGGTCGCCAAGGAATCAGCTATGTAATTCCTAAATAAAAAAAACTCAAGTCAGCCGTCAGCCTTTTTTGGAGTTTAATTACAATAGGAGTAAGAAAGGAATTAGAGATAGAGAGAGAGAAAAAGGGAGAGAAGGGAATAGGGCTTAAATACCCCTTCTGTTTAGGCTGGGCCAAAAGGCCCAAGCCCTTAGATAGCTGGGGCAAAGAAAAGAGATCAGTCCCTATTACTCACGTGACCAAAATGGAGAAACAGTCTCAGAGGCCCCCACCTTCAGCTTCCTTCAGAGCAAGCCTTCTCAGAGCCCAGGAACCACACTGACCAAAACCTCAACCACCTCCCCGGAGTCTCCAGACCCCCTATCTTTAAGGAAACCATCCAAGTTCCTCCCCTCAGTTCTCCCATCTACCAATCCCTGTTCATCAATTTTCCTGTGCCAATGGAGGCTCTAGCTTAACCCAGGTCCGCCCAGAGGTTTCTGGCTTTTGCACATGTCTGTTGAAGGTCATATTTTCAAATGATTAAATCTTTACTCCTTTGCTACAGCCCTTTCTAAATCCTGTTAACTTGAGTATGGTAGAGATTGGAATAATTAAATTTTGATCTAGGCTGCAGCCCTTACTCAATCCTATTAGGACTGAATAGGGTGGAGATTTATTCCAAGTATCTCCATTGTATCAATTCTAAAATCAATCAAGACTCAAAGAAATTCCTGTTCTATGCTTAAGCATAGGTCAAAGTCCTTTCCATTGTTCAGCAAAGGGTTTCTGTCCTAAAGTAATCTTAAGAAGGGAAGAGAAAGAACCTCCCATGCCAATGGGGTTCCCATTCCAATAGACTATCAGTAAGAAATTTTCCAAGTATGAAATATCCCAATGGTGAAATTTCCAACATTTATAAGTCTAAGGAAATTTGAGGTTTACATTATACCCTAGAGGCCATTGATATGAAGTCTCCATATATACCCAAACTGGCAATTTTTGTGATAGCAAATTAGAAATAAAATTAATACCTTTTGATTGAAGAATGGCTAAACAAATTGTGGTACATGAATGGAATGGAATATTGCTGTTTTATAGGAAATTATGAATGTGAGTAATATAGAGAATATGAAAAGTTCAACATGAAGAACTAAAGTAAAATAAGCAGAACCATGAAAACAGCATTCACAATTGCTCTTTACCTTTTTTAATTTGACTTCTGACCTTGACATTCAGCTGATACTTTCCTCTCCAAAGTTACCGATGATCTTTCAATATCTATTTTTTATGTTCCTCTTTTTCAATTCATCATTCAGGATCTCCGCTGCATTTCAGACTAAGGACCACTCTTTCCATCTATGCTTTCTCTTCTCTGTCAGCTTTCATGACATTGCTCTCACAGTAGTCCTTCCTGCCTTGAGACTCTTCCCTCCTTTGCTTGATTATCATTCATATCACAAGACTAATTGTGGGAGTTCTCCAAGGTTCTATTCTGTGTCCTCAATCCTTTCCTCATTTTATATTCCTTCTCTTAGTGACCTCATTTGCTCCGGTGGGTTTAATTATCATGTATATGCAGATGATTCACAATGTATACACACACAAAAACACATGTACATATACATAGACCTTTTTTAATTTGCACAGTGCCTGGCACATAGTGAGCATTACATAAATTTCAGCTATTATTATGTAATCTCATGATTCTTATAACAACCCTATGAAGGAGATGCTATTATTACCCTCATTTTACAGATGGAAAAACTGTTGAAAAAAAGCAACTAGCCCCAGGTCACACAACTATAAGTGCCTGGGGCAAGATTTGAATTCAAGTCTCGCTACTGCAAATCCAACATTCCATTCCCTCTGTGCTATCTATATATTAATTGGTCATTTTTTTGGTCCATTCTTTTAGAGATAATCCCATATAAAAATTTCCAAGAGAAGATAACGTTAACATTCTTTGGCAAAATTTTATTATTTTTCTTCATACCTACCAAGCAACAAATTTCCTTCTCTATGTTTCCTACCCAGCAAACAATAAGTTCAAAAAGGTTGATAGAGGGGAATAAAAGCAAAACAATAACATACCTAGTAAATGTAATCAGTTAAGAAAAATTTGTTTTGGTGATATATTTGTCATTTGTTAGTTGAGAATCATATTCAATCCTGTTGGGAAACATTGAAAGTGGAAAAAGCAAGAAACTTTTCTCTTCAGGAGACACCAATACTGAAATGAAATCCCATCACACCCTCCGTCACTTTGTTTCCTAATTACTTTTTGCTCTAAGATTTGCTCCTTTTGTGGCAGTGATGGGATTGATAGGTACTTTAAAAAAAGATGATTACAAGTTTTTAAAAGCAAAGAAAATTGAGAGAAAATGTTCTCTTCAGTAATAAGCTTTGGTACAGCTTTAGTAGATTCTAATTTACTTAAGAAAAATGTCCGAGACAGAATATAACATTAGAGACAACAGATGATAGTTGTTGAAAAATTATCTGAATCTATCAAAACTTGATCCTTAGGAGCCAATTTGAGACTTGTAGAATAGTTAAGAAATCAATTTTTAATATGTTTTAAATATTTTATTGTAGAGACAGTGAAGTTAGGGAATATAACCTATAAAGAGAATTTGCCTTGAAAAACATTACTTTTCATCTTATATAATGATTAAATCAGCATACACCATGATGATAATTTACTGTACTGAAAGCTGTCACTGATATTTTTGTTTTACAATTTTGGCATTAAAGGCTTACTTTTTATTTAAGTTTTAGCTGTTCTACATTAGATCAGCTACCCCCAGGCAGGGCAATAGTGTGTGATAGTCATATAATTCAAGATTCAAGGTGTTTACTTTCTTTAAAATTCGAGATGGTGGCTCTCTCTTCAAGCTATTTATTCATTCAACAAATGTTTATTGAAGACAGACATTCTGCAAAAAACTCTGGTAGGTACTGTGGCACATATAGAGAAAAAGGAGACATAATCCCTGCCCTCAAGGGATTTCCAACCACAAAAGAATACATTAAAGGGGATGGACAACTATGCAAACAACTAAAATAAAAGATAGATATGATAGTTTCAGGGCCAACAATAGAGACATCAAACTCTCTATTCACTCATTGATTAAAGCATGAAAAGATTTAACCTTTTATCACTAGACACAAGGATTAAAGATTAGAGGAGAAATAGATTAAATGGCATATAGGGAATCTGAATGTTGAGAGAGAATATGTCCAGACTTTTAATCCAGGAAAAACCCTGTAAATCTGGGGAGTTAGTAGAAAAGTAGAGGCACTATATTAATTTCTCTTCACCTTAATCACTATCATTCCTGAGTGACTTGGTCATGTCCCATTTCTCTTTCAATCAACATTATTAACCATGAATCATTTTAGTTGGTTTTGTATCAACAATTATTTAATTTAAAAGTTACTCTCAAGAAGACTTTATATAATCACCATAATGCATAAGTTTAAAAGCATCTCAGTTGAATAAAATAAAATTCCCAAGATCTAGGAATGTATGTTTCTTTCCTTCACTAATTGTTATGTATTTCATTAATAGCACATTTAATAAGAATAAATATGAAGTCATATCTTTGGGTTCAAGAAATCAATTTCACAAGTATAGGATAAAGGAAGCATGACTAGACAGCAGTTCACCAAAAAATTCTAGGGTTTTTATGTACTTCAAGCTCAGTATAAATCAAGATTAAAATATACCCTCTGGTCTGATCCTGGAGAATGACCCCTGAGGGTCAGTCAGTCAATAAGCATTTATTAAGCACCTACTATGTGTAAGGCATGGTGCCATATGCTGGCAATATAAAGGCTAAAAACAAACAACACTGCTCTCAAGAGACTCACAATCTAATGCAATCTCTTTGGCTATCATCCCTACCTGGAGTAATCCAGGAAAAATTCTAAATATATTCATGCCTAGATTTCTTCAAATGTGTTCCCAAGACCTGCACAAATAAATATATAACCTTAATGCTGCAAGAGACAGTCTTTATTTCCACCACTCCAGCAAATGTCAAAAGACTCTAAGGAGTCCCTAAATGATACAGAAACACATAAAACATTCAAATCATGCATTAGATTTCCCACAGAAAGTAATATACTTTGGAGCTTCTGTTGAACAAGTAATTCCTTTACCACCAAAACGCATAGTTTGAGTGATTCATGTCAGTAGTGTTAAAGGATGGCAAGACCCATGTATTCTAGTTTCCCATAACAAAGCTCCAATTCACCAGCTCTAGGAGCCATGTTGACAATGTTCTTTTTTATCCAAAAAATAAGTACTTATGGAAATCTTTTCTCCCTTAGAGGTTAATCTCCATACTTTCAAGCTTTGAAATTCTCACACTTGGCAACTAAAAATTTGAAATCACTCAAAAGGTAATCGCTGATATTAGAAAAGTCCATTTTCAGTCTCTCTTCTCTTGGGATGCATGCAAGTATATATTTTCTTTCACAAGCTTCTGCAGGAACTGCAGGAATATCTTGACTGCCACAATATCCTAGGCTGGCAAACTCTATTCTTATGAATTTTAGCCTCTAACTTGTGCTCAAAAAAGAAAATGTGTAGACAGAAGGAGCTAGGAACTTGAGATCTATGTACTCTATTATTAGGTCACCTGGACAAGCACATGCAGCTCACCTGGAAGTTATTATTAGTTTCTTCTTAGACAAAAGAGGAGAAAGGATAAATATCTGTTTCCTTTTACCTGATTTCTTCATCCTACGAGAAGATATAAGGAAAAAAGTGATGAGGAAATCCTGAAGAGAGTGAGAACCTCTACCAAATTGTTTTAAATGGACTAAAAAGGGCCATGGAGAAGAGCCTCTCCTTTGAATCAAGAGAAATTCCCACCCCCTTCACCTGTGCCAACACCCCCCCTCCATAGTGATTACTTTGGTCCCTACTGTCTGTCAGGTGTGTTACATTTCACACCTCCCCCAGGGTTTCCGAAGATACTAAAGGGATTTTTGGATTAGACAGTCTCAGAACTCCCTTTGAACTCTTTGATTCTGTAATAGTCCAGCCCTGAATTTAACTATGACAATTACAATATTAGTCTTTGTTATTCATTCTGAATGTTGATTTGATTTCTTAGAACTCCTCTTCCTGGGACTCTGGTTTTTGGCTTTAAATTTTATTTCTTTCTCCCTTAAAAGTTGTATATTTTGCTAAGGAAAACTTTCTTCTCTTAATTCTCTGAGTTCATTAATACTCTCTTAAAAAAACAAACAAACAAACAAACCCTGATCTTCCATTTTGGAATAAATACTGTGTATTGGCTCCAAGGCAGAAGAGCAGTAAGGGCTAGACAATGGGGATTAAGTAATTTCCCAGGAGTCACAGAACTAGTGTCTGATGTCGGATTTGAACCTGGATCCTCTTGTCTCTAAATCCACTATCTGCCTCCTCTTGTATTATTTAAGATGAGTTAATTGATCTCTGAGTCCACTTATCACTCTAAAGATATCTTTGCTAGATAGGCTACCAGTAGAAATTGTCAAGAATGAAACCTGGCAGCCAGAAGTCCTGAGGCTTCTATTTTACTTTCCTCTTTTTCCAAAATAAATAAATAATAAAATAAATAAAGAAGTGAACTGTGACAAGGAAATCACTTTAAAAGACTGATATATATTAATTTAAGGTGGCCAAGGAATTCAGCTATGTAATTCCTAAATGAAAACTCAAGTCAGCAGTCAACCTTTTATGGAGTTTAATTACAAACAGGAGGAAGAAAGGTATTAGAGATAGAGATAGAGAGAGAGAAAGGGGAGAGAAGGGAATAGGGCTTAAATACCCCTTCTGTTTAGGCTGGGCCAAAAGGCCCAAGCCCTTAGATAGCTGGGGCAAAGAAAAGAGATCAGTCCCTATTACTCACGTGACCAAAATGGAGAAACAGTCTCAGGGGCCTCCACCTCCAGCTTCCTTCAGAGCAAGCTTCTCAGAGCACAACCTTTCAGAGCAAAACCTCTCCAACCAACCACCCCTAGTCCTCAGACCCCGCTATCTTTAAGGAAACCATCCAAGTTCCCTCCCCTCAGTTCTCACATCTACCAATCACTGTCCATGTCTTCCCTGTGCCAATGGTGGCTCTACCTTAACCCAGGATGGCCCAGAGGTCTGTGGCTTTGCACATGTCTGTTGAAGGTCATATTCTCAAACAATTAAATCTTGATCCTTTGCTGCAGCCCTTCCTAAATCCTGTTACCCTGAGTAGGGTGGAGATTGGAATAATTAAATTTTGATCTATGCTGCAGCCCTTTCCATTGTTCAGCAAAAGGTTTCTATCCTAAAGTAATCTTAAGAAGGGAGGAGGAACCTCCCTTGCCAATGGGGTTCACATTCCAATAGAGTTCCCACTATCAGTATGAAATTCCCTACAAGCATGAAACCTTCCAATGGTGAAATTTCCAACATTCACAAGTCTAAGAAATTTTAAGGTTTACAGAACTGATACTTAAAGTTTCTTCTAAGTCTAAAATCCCGTGTCTTCAAATAATCGATGCCTATTCCTCACTGGAAAATTTATTCCTGTTCCAGAATTTTACTCCTCAGAGCAGATTTTTGGTACTTGAACTCTCCAAGAGAGAGCAGTCTCTCTCCTCTCACATTTGACTTCTACCATTGCAGTCTCATCTATCTAGTTCCAAAGCTCTGGATGTAACTCCTTCCATCTCATGGTTTAGATAACACAACAAAACACCATATTGGATAGAAAGTTAAACACAAAATAGCTTGTTTCATCATATTGTTGTACTTTGAAGGGGAAAAAAAAAACACCTTTACATACAAAAAACCCAAACAAGTATCAGGTAAATTGTTATCCACTCAGTCATTGTTCCTGGAAAAAATATATCTAATAAGGGTTCTCCTATGGCTTGTCTCACCAACCTCGGCTACCTCTCTTTTCTATGTATCTTCTTCTCCTATTAGAGTTATAAACCTCTCAAAAGCAGAAACTCTGTTTTTTGCACTTGCACCCTTCATACTTAGCATTATGCTTGGCTCATAGTTAAAGCTTAATAAATGCTTTTTTATTCATTTATTTATTCATTCTCAAAATAAAAGAATTACTTGATTAACCAAATGATTCACCATAGGTTGTCTTTAAATAATAAACTCTTCCACTATATTTAAAACATGATTCAATTTACAAAAATTCTATTTTTCTACAACTTTTCCAGAAAAACAGCTATTACATCAAACTATTTCTATTTCAGCTTTCCTATACAGTGAATTCACTCAGAATTTTCTCTGAACATAAACAGGAATCAAATAAAGCCTCAAAATAACTCAAATAAGATTCAGATGTGTGGTAGAAGCAAAGGAGGAAACTGACATTTTCTCTGGTGTAGGATTGATTTTTGATCTTGAGAATGCACACGGTGGAGAAATAATAGGATAAATATGCTATAGAAAATAAAACCATGTCCAGGCCTGCTTTTCTCAGAGTCCACAAAGCAGAAACTTTGATGAGAAAATGGCCATCTGAGGCAAAAAAAAATTGCTTCCTAATAGTCCTCCAGATTCCCAAGTCTTCAAAATGGGAGTTGCAGAGACTAAAAATAGAGATGTGTGACATTGTAGGTAATGAATACAGCCTGTCTTATCTCTTCTCCAGGCTAAATAATTCCAATTCCCTTAGCAATTCCTCACAAGATTTATCTGCCAGCTCTTTAATCATTCTTGCCATTCTCTACTAGACTCATTCCAAGTTCTTTCTATCCCTTCCAAATTGTAGAGTCCAGAACCAGACCCAGAGCTTAATGAGTGCAGGGGGAAGAGTGAACTCCCTATTCTTATTAGGGAGTTTGCTTAGACCGAAGTAGATTTTAAACCAAGGTAACTCAGAAAAATTGCTTGCAGAATTATCTACAATGAGAATCTGGCATTATATGATTTCTTTCTTGTGCAGAAATGTGTATGTAAGGCATAGAACAATGAAATGACTTGAACTGCCACAGAATAACTCACATTGCTCTGAGACCAGATTTTCTGATTTGTAGTGCTCTCTTCATAAATTGCAATAGTTCCAAAATAGCTTGTTTATTCAGTTGATAACTGCACATCCATTTATTTTATGCAATCAATTAATGTAATTGTAGAAGTCCCAGGCAACTCAAATCAATCACTTTCACTATAACATGTGAACAAGCCCAAAATCAATTTGAAAAGCTCATAGGGCTTAGGATCATTGTCTGAAGCCAGGTAATGTCACTTAGGAAACACTTTATGATTGGTTGAAAGTATTAGCTATAACCTATGTAGAAATATGCATAATATATATAAAATAAACATGTATAAATAATCAGTCAAATCCAAAGAGTTAAATTCTTTTTTGGGGCATGGAAAGAAATTCATCTTTAATCCAATCCAGTCACCATTTCTCCTAATACAATATTTTGTAAACCTTAAAGAGTTCTAAATATGTGTGATATTATTTTGATTTCTCCTTTGAATTCCTACTCCAGAGTTTCATGCTGGTGTAAACCTCAAATTTCCTTAGACTTATAAATGTTGGAAATTTCACCATTGGGATATTTCATACTTGGAAAATTTCTTACTGATAGTCTATTGGAAATTTGAGGACTCTCCAAGAACAGGGCAGTCTAGTGCTGGAGGACTCCAAGTTCAAAAGCAGAGGAATCTGGAACCAAACCCCAGAGAGAGAATCACGCTTGGGAAGTTTCTCTCTCTCACTTGCCCCTCTCCACTAACCCTGTAATTAGAGAGACTAGACCAGTAGTATACAGTACATCCAACTAGGAATCAAAAAGATAAGACCAATGCAAAACAATATATCTGGGCAGAAGCAGTGATATAGGGGATAAACTGATGCTAAAAGACAGCTAAAAGAGGGAAGAGATCTCAGAAAGCACAGCCTTTTGCACCAAAATGAATACCAGCTACAGACTTAAGAAAGGAATTTCAGACCATAAAATGCTGAGTTACAAATGACTATTTTGCCTTATTTATTTGTTACACATATACCCCATTGCCATTTTACTCTACATTTGAGTCCACTCCTCCCATGGACTTGGGGGTGTATTGAGGACGGTATGAATTAAGCTTATGGGGGATTTTTTTTTTGCCAGTTGTTCTTACTATGCCATATCAGTAAATACTTTTGCAGCCCATTGATTAGTTGTGGAAGGCACACCAAAGGAGCTCATGAAATGATAGTATTAGGACTATAGTCCCTCTGTATTACCTCCAGAACAGTGTTAGTAGTGGTTAGCCACTTATTGGGGACTTCAAATCATGGGAGTGGGTGGTATTTGGAGACTGGTTCCAGAAGAGATGCTACATTTATTTATTTTGCAAACAAAAGTTGCAGAGAATACAGATCGTTAATTCTCTGCAACTTGGTTAAAGCACATCATACAGCTGTTATCACTGATACCTTCAAGCTTGCTGGAACACACTGAACTAACCCACTCATTCTGTTGGGGGAAGTCTTCACATGCTTGGGGTAGATAATCACCATCTCCAACTCACTGATGGGTTTCAGGTCTATTGGTTATCTTCACCCTGGTTTAATGTCTGCCAAGATGGTTTTATAGGGATGTGGCTGCTGCATATACTACAGTTTCTTGAAGCCACTGATGAGACTAGACCTTGATGGATGTAAGTAGGACCTAGATGAATGAACTCACAGATCCTAGAAGCATAATTCTTATCATTATTCTTATGATCTGTTGTCTTCACAGTTAGAGAAGATTAAAGAAAGAATTTCTCCTCTGCTCTGCTCTTTCTAAAAAGAAAAATCAACAGTTTACTTATTTGTAAATGGGAACGAGGGAGAAGGGTTGGAGCTGATGATTTCTAAAGTTCCTTAGAAGAATATAACCTTTTTTTTTTAAACCTTTTCCTTCCATCTTAGAATCTATACTGTGCACTGCTTCTAAGGCAGAAGAGTGGTAAGGGCTAGGTAATGGGGGTTAAGTGACTTGCCCAGGGTCACACAGCTAGGAAGTATCTGAGACCAGATTTGAACCCAGGACCTCTTGTCTCTTGGACTGAGTCTCAATCCACTGAGCCACCCAACTTCCCCCAGAATGTAACCTTGTTGAGGACAAGGACTGAATCATTTCCCCCACTTTTCTTTTTTAACCTCTGTCTTTCTAGCACCTGGTTAAAATGCCTTGAATTCAAGTGCTTAGTAAGTTTTTGCTGAATTTGAATTTGAAATTGAATTTCCAGTTCTCATATTTTGTGAGTCTAACACTTTAAAAAGTAGATGGCTCTTAGATGCCAATAGTATGCCTTTCTAGAATTTGTCATTATTTTTGAGTGGATAATCCAAAAGTCCTCCATAATTAAGTATGTGAACCATACTGCTATTTTCTGAGGGAAGAACTGAATTTCCCCTCAAGCCCATGACAAAGAGGTTGGCTGTTAACTGACCTTTAGTTCTCTCTCAGTCATTTATTTTGAGCCTATAATGGCATTCCTATCACCAACTTATTTCCAGACAGAGATAAAATAAGCCCCAGGTAAGAAGCCCTAAATAAAAATCTTCTTTAGTGTGTGGCAGAAGGTCAGGCTCTAAGATTATTGTTTTTGATATTAAATTTACTTTTTTTATATGGTGGAATGATAAAATTTAAAAGACAGTACAGCTTTCTTTCAAGCAAATCAAGGGGTCTTCCAGCATTTTTCCACTAGGTCCCCAATGTAAAATAATCTAAATCTACAGACTACATTTCTAGGCTGAGAGTTCCTTCAGGGCAGGAACCATATTAATCTTTGCATCCCAGAGAACCTAGCACAATGCCTTATTTCTTATAAATGTTTGCTTGAGTTGCTTTAGGGTATATTTCACATATATGTATGTAATAATTCACACGAAACACCCAAGTACGCTTCCTTTTTATAGTAGATGCATGGAATGTAAGTGGGATTGTATGGGAATATATCAGGCAAGTCTGCTATTTAATGAAACCATAGTGCATCTTGTTTTAAATCAAAAGAACTTTTAGTATCAATTGTGAATGACTTAACTACTATCAATGATACAAGACTCTAGGACAAATTGAAGAGATTCGTGACAAAAATGGCCATCTGCTGTTATAGAAGGAACTGATGGAGTCTGAAGGCAGATTGAAGCATACTGTTCATCACTCAATTTCCTTCATGAATTTTTCTCTGGTATAAGCGAAATGTGTCTTCTTTCATAATATGACAAATATTGAAATGTGTATTGTATGAAATACCACTTATATTATCTGCTTTCTTGGGGAAGAGGATGGGAAGGAGGTAGGGAGAGAGCACAGATCAAAAAAGTCAGAAAATGATTACTAGTCTTTTTGGTTCTCACTTGCAAGTCACAATTGCTGACCAGTAATGCCCACCATATTTCTCTCTATTTCCCTTTGGATTGTTCATGGTTTGAATTCCTCTGAGCTAGTGCTATTCCATTATTTTAAGGCATTTAGCTTCTCCAGGACAACATTGGTGTTAAAAACATAGACTTTAGCAGCAAGGAGAAGGTTGGGTTTGTTGAAAAGATTATAATTTCTATAATACATATAGCCTAATTTCTCCCTTCTGCTTAATTTGGAGCTCTGCTCATAATCTATCATCAATGCTCAGCCAAAATATACAGATTAACAAACTGACTCAAAGAACTTCCTATACAGCTCACTGCCAAAGTCTGAGCAACACATTTCTTATTTATCTTGTTTCCTTTGCTTTCATAGATTGAATGATTAGATGTGTCTCTTTCATATTGGCAAGCATTTCACTGAGGTTGCTTGGGGATATATCAGACATCAAAACAAGTAACATAATGTCTTCTGGAGCGCTGAACATTTGGAGGACTTTACCTATCAATAGTGAGTCCTCCTTTTGTTGGGACACTATATGAATATACTTGGGATCTTTTGTGAATATATCTCTTTTTAGTTTACACCTTATCTGATGTTAATTTTCATTAAGCTAAGTTATCTTCAAAAACACATCGAACTCTTAGCCGATAACATATAACTTGAGTAATTACTACTTTACAATATAGTTTAAAATCTAGTATCGACAGGCATCTTTCCTTTATATTTTTCTCATTACTTCCTTTGATATTCCTGAACTTTTATTTTTCTAAATGAATTTTATTATTTTTTCTAGTTCAGTAAAACAATTATTTGGTAATTTAATTGGGATGGCATTGAATAAGTAGAGTAGGTAGGATTGTTATTTTAATTATTTTTGCAAATGTTCAAAAGACATAAACAGAGAGTTTTTAGGTGAAGAAATCAAGGGTATACATAATGTAATATAGGTCAATAAGGGAAGTTACACCCTTCCCAAGGGACAGAATATGTCTCCTCAGAGAATGGGGTTGGGAGGTGGAGGTTAAGGGTTGGAGGAGAGGGCTTTTGGGAAATGACCCACTGCCTCCCTCCTTGATCTTAGTTATTGTTGAGAGGTAGGATAGATTTTCCTACCTTTGGATCCTCCCAGGACCACAACTACCACTTTTCCCTTTAAGATCTGAGTTCACTCCTCAGCCCAGGTCTTGAGCTAGTCCTCCTCTTTGGGGAGAGGTATGGTTCTCCCTAAATCTTCAGTCCCCTTCTTTGGTGTCAGAAAGTAGGCAGACTTGATCTAACTAATAACACTTTAATAGAGAACCACACAGGGAAGGGAAATTGAAAGTTGGGTAAGGAAGTGGGTAGCAGGAGTCCCTAGAAACTGGTAGACTGCCCCCCAATCTCAGGGGTCCAGACCCTCAGCCTTAACCCCTCTTCTAGTCAGCTGCTGGTTGGCCCTACTCTTGAGCTAATCTGATTAAATTGCTGGAGTTCAGGACAAATTGGAGATGGAGAGGTAGAGAAAATCCTTGGAGAGGATTTTCTCAGTAAATGGCTTCTTTCAAAGTCCAATCTACAATGTTTGTGATGAGCAAAGGACTTCCAGGGATCACTAGGAAGCAGTTGGTGTCCAAAGAGAGATCTCCAGTCTCCGAGATCCTCTTGTCAGGTTCTCAGCTGAAAGAATGAGAGTTGAGATGGCAGTTTTGAGTTCTACTCAGCCTCTGTTCTCACCCTAAAATCCTGGGTCTCTTCCTTTCTGCCCCTCCCCCACATGGGCTGCTTCTTTCTTCACTGGATCAGATTTCCTTCTTTTGCATCTTTCTCTCTTTTGCAAATTCTTCTCTTACAACTTCTACGTGAAATGTTCTAAATCCCCATTTATGAGAGAAATGCAAATCAAAGTAATTCTGAAATATCATCCCACACTTATTAAATTGTCTAAAATGATAAAAGGGTAAAATGACAAATGTTGGAAGGAATGTGGAAAAACAGGGCCACTGTGAACTGATCTGACCTTTTGGGAGACCAATCTGGAATTATGCCAAAGAGTTACAAAACTGCATATACCTTCTGACCCAGCAATATCACTACTAGGTTCATTTTTAAGGTAATCAGGGAAAGAGGAAAATAACCTCTATATGGCAAAGAACTAGAAATTGAAGGGATGCCCATTAATTGGAGGATGGCTAAACAAGTTATAGCATATGATTATGATGGAATACTACTCTGCTATAAGAAATGGCAAAGATTAATTTTTCTTTTATAGGCAATGGGGGTCAAGTGACTTGCCCAGGGTCACATAGCTGGGAAGTGTCTGAGGCCAGATTTGAACCCAGGACCTCCCGTCTCTAGGGCTGGCTCTCAATCCACTGAGCTACCCAGCTGCCCCCGACAAAGATTAATTTTTAAAAAACATAGAAGACCTACATGAAGTTATGAAGACTGAAACAAATAGAACAAGAGAACTTTATATACTGCAACAGAAATATCATTTGAAGAATGATACATATGTCCACCTCAACAGAAAGAACTGATAAATAGACAGAAGCAAGATATAGCTTTATATAAACATAAATATTTTTGTCAAATGATGACTTCTCTAATGGGGGAAGGGAAAAGGGGAGGGAATTACTTGGGTGTTTTAATGTAACAAATAAATAAATTTAAATTAAAAAATATATTGGGGGCAGCTGGGTAGCTCAGTGGATTGAGAGTCAAGCCTAGAGATGGGAAGTTCTAGGTTCAAATCTGGCCTCAGCCATTTCCTAGCTGTGTGATCCTGGGCAAGTCACTTGACCCCCATTGCCTAGCCCTTACCACTCTTCTGCCTTGGAGCCAATACACAGTATTGACTCCAAGACAGAAGGTAAGGGTTTAAAAAAAATATATATATATATATACATATATATATCACGGTCATATATGATTCTTCCGTCAAGTCCTTGCTAAAATCTCATTTTTACAAGAAAATAATCCTAATTCCCCTTAGTTGAAAGGTGCTAGTGCCTATCCTCTATTAAATATTTCCAATTTATATTGCATATCTTATTTGTACAGAATTGTTTGCATTTTATCTCTCCCAATTAGGCCATGAAATCCTTTATAGCAGGCATCTTAAAAGCAAGACTTTTTGCTTTCATTTGTATCTACAATATAGCACACTTACTGGCACATAATAGATGCTTTCTCTGTGCTTATTGACTTATTGATTTGCTGACATCTTATTGGTTGCTTTTCTTTGGCAAAGATATCATTTCTGATCTCTTCCATCTTTTATAATCTCTTCCATTTTGATATCTTGAGAATTTATCCTTGAGTTCCATATAGAAATGTTTTACATCTATCAATGTCTTTCTATGATATCTTATCATATGAGCACAGAATTCTTAAAGAGTCTGCCAGTGGACAAGAATTCTTGTAGCTTCAACCAAACCAGAAAGGAATTGAGTATGTACCTGTTGAAAGACTATTTTTGCTGTTGTTGATCAACTCAGCAAAGTTTGGAGAGGATCATCACCATGGAGTTAGCAACTAAGTGATGAATTTGAGCAAGTCATGTACTCAGAAAGTTCTATTGTATTATGGTTGTAGTTGTTGTGAGCTAACAGTGTCTGGGATATAATAGACATAATAAAATACTGCATTGAATATTTAAACATTTTTATGTTTTGGAGCAAGCAGTCCTATTAAAGACAGAACTTCAAAAGGCTCATATTTTTATTGATAACACTAAATAACATCTCAAGTGAAAGAAATAGTAAAAAAAAAACTAAGAAAAACAAAAACATGAAACTATCATTATTGTAAACCAGAGATCTCCACAATAAGGAGTAAAAAGTAGCCCACTTCAACAAAAATTGGGGTATTGGCAAAAACAGAATAATCTCATATTCTCCTTAAATTTTGCTTTAACTGTTTTTCTGCAGTAACTGCAGAACAGCCAAAGCAATTAAGGAAACATTTCACCATCACAGAAAGAAGGGGGGGGGGGGAATGAGATGCTGCTAGATTTCAATTTTGTGAAAAACTGGAATCTACCCAAGTTATAAATCCTCAAAAATATGGGTTTAAAAAAAGAAAAGCAATAGACCAAAGTTCAGGAGTAATACCCAGTCTTGCAGGAAGATAAATGCTGTTCTAAGATAGATCAAAAGAAAAATTATCTTATGAATTGGCACTCTTTCCTATAATCTTCCTGTAATCTATGCATATTTGAAAAAATATTTTTATGTTGTTTATAATCATTATATCTATAGATGGGTTCTACTTTCTCCAATGGGATTTGTAGCCTATCCAAAAACTGTTATCTTCTATGCTATCAGTGGTCTCCAAGAGCTCTCATTTAAGATAAAATATTCATTTATCCTTAGTCAAATATAAGAGAAATGTAGACTGTGTGTGGTCAATTCTGCTAAAATCCTCAAAGAAATCAAAGAAGACTAGGAATATTTAAAAACTATTATTATCTTCTATTATACCTTCGATTAAAGGAAGTTACAGGTTCTGTCAAAGGAAGTTACAGGCTTATTCTCATCACATCTTCAAATGAAGATGGCACAATGATTTTATTAGGTGTATTGCAGGGGGTATCCTGTTCAGGTATTCCTTAGACAAATGGCCTCTGAGGTCACTTCTAGCTCTGAAATTTTACAGGTCTGTGATGTGTGGAAGAAAATTTGAAATGGGATACATAATATACATAGATACTTTAAGGGATCTGTAATCTTTTTAGTATGTAGTGAGTGATATAATTCAGAGGTGTCAAACACAGTCTGCCAAAATGCCCCCATGACAATCTCACATGTGCTTGACAGATTAAAATCTAATTGAGAAATATTTCATAAAAAATTTAAATAGAACATAGATAAATTAACATGTCATTTTCTGAGTTAATATGTAGCCCACAAGGACACTTAATGTATGGTTTAGTAGCCCCCATTTCTATTTGAGTTTGATATCATTGGTATACATCACACGCTACCCATGTTTGCCATCCTGTACAACTCTGGCACTTGTCTTCCTATAAATCTAATCCTTCTTTTAGGAAATCTCTATCTCTACCAGCAGCTAGGGGGTGCAATGGTTAGAGTACCAGGTCTGAAGTCAGGAAGATTCATCTTCCTGAGTTCAAATCTGACCTCAAATAGCTACTAGCTGTATGATTCTGGACAAGTCACTTAATCCTATTTGCTTTAGTTTTCTCATCTTGTAGAGAGTATAGTTGACAGGCCTGGATTCCAAAAGCCACTGGGTCAGGATTCTAAACTGTTGAAAGGAGCAGATTTCTAACAGTCAGTTTGGAGCTGGAAGTGAATCCTGTAAGGTGAAGATCTGATCTCTCCTGAACTCTCCTGGACAGCTTGCAAGCAACCTCTTTGAATACCACCAAACAAGGGTGAGAGGACATCTCCATACACCCTGGTGGACAGAGTGGAAACTTGGAGAAACCTCTTTCCTCAGCCATTTGAGGACTCAGCTGGATTCCTGTGCCTGACCCACCAAGGACTCTCTGAGTGTGAGAAATCTGTTTCCTTGTTGGACTTATCCTTAGGAAACTTAGATATTTGGTTTAGAGTAGTTAGATAGTGGGTTTAATAACTGGGTTAATTGTCAGATGCTAACCTTTTATCCTTATTCCATTCCCAAAATCTTTCCTCTGCCTGTTAATAAATTCAATGTTATTTATATGTGCCTTCTCCCTCTGTGTAACCTTCCTTTCCCCCCTCTCCTAAAAATCATTATAACAGTCTGCAAAATAATCTGGAGAAGGAAGTGGCAAATTACTCTAGTATCTTGTCCAAGAAAATTTTAAATGCTTTCATGAAGAGTTGGACAGGACTGAAATGACTGAACAACAATAAATCTACTATCGAGGGTCCCTTAACATGCCTGGCCCTTCCTCTAGATTTTTTAATTAGCTTATTCCATGCTTTCAATTTGTGACTGTCCATTTTTAGACTAAATTTTATTTAAATTTTAGACATTTTATTTAAATTTTAGATAAACCATATTTTAGATTAAAATTAACATAGGAATATTTGGAAACTGTAAAAGCTCTGCCTAGGCCAAAAATACAGTGGTTATCTATCAATCAACAAGCATTTATTAAAGGCCTACTATGTACCAGGCACTGTGTTATGTGTTAGAGATATGAAGGAAGAAAATAATAGTCCCCACTCTCTTTTTTCCCTTTTTTATTTTATTTTATTTTTTAACTTTCTTTTTTTTTTAATTTTTATTTGGCCATTTCCAAACATTATTCATTGGAAACAAAGATCATTTTCTTTTTTTCCCTACCCCCCTCCCACCACTTCTCCCATAGCCAGAGCATGATTCCACTGGGTATCACATGTGTTCTTGATTCAAACCCATTTCCATGTTGTTGGTATTTGCATTAGAGTGTTCATTTAGAGTGTCTCCTCAGTCATATCCCCTCAATCCCTGTAGTCAAGCAGTTGCTTTTCATTGGTGTTTTTACTCCCACAGTTTATCTTCTGCTTGTGGATAGTGTTTTTTAGATCCCTGCAGATTGTTCAGGGACATTGAATTGCCACTAATGGAGAAGTCCATTACCTTCGATTGTACCACAATGTATCAGTCTCTGTGTACAATGTTCTCCTGGTTCTGCTCCTCTCGCTCTGCATCACTTCCTGGAGGTTGTTCCAGTCTCCATGGAATTCCTCTACTTTATTATTCCTTTTAGCACAATAGTATTCCATCACCAACATATACCACAATTTGTTCAGCCATTCCCCAATTGAAGGGCATCCCCTCATTTTCCAATTTTTGGCCACCACAAAGAGTGCAGCTATGAATATTCTTGTACAAGTCTTTTTCCTTATTATCTCTTTGGGGTACAAACCCAGCAGTGCTATGGCTGGATCAAAGGGCAGACAGTCTTTTATCACCCTTTGGGCATAGTTCCAAATTGCCCTCCAGAATGGTTGGATTAATTCACAACTCCATCAGCAATGAATTAGTGTCCCTACTTTGCCACATCCCTTCCAGCATTCATTACTTTCCATAGCTGCTATGTTAGCCAATCTGCTAGGTGTGAGGTGATACCTCAGAGTTGTTTTGATTTGCATCTCTCTGATTATAAGAGATGTAGAACACTTTTTCATGTGCTTATTAATAGTTTTGATTTTTTTGGCTGAGAACTGCCTGTTCATGTCCCTTGCCCATTTATCAATTGGAGAATGGCTTGATTTTTTGTACAATTGATTTAGCTCTTTGTAAATTTGAGTAATTAAACCTTTGACAGAGGTTTTTGTTATGAAGATTGTTTCCCAATTTGTTGCTTTCCTTCTGATTTTAGTTACATTGGTTTTGTTTGTACAAAACCTTTTTAATTTGATGTAGTCAAAATTATTTATTTTACATTTTGTGACTCTTTCTAAGTCTCAAAGGTCTGACATGTATACTATTCTGTGTTCACCTAATTTACTTATAGTTTCCTTCTTTATGTTCAAGTCATTCACCCATTCTGAATTTATCTTGGTGTGGGGTGTAAGGTGTTGATCCAAAACTAATCTCTCCCACACTGTCTTCCAATTTTCCCAGCAGTTTTTAATCAAATAATGGATTTTTGTCCCAAAAGCTGGGGTCTTTGGGTTTGTCATAAACTGTCTTGCTGAGATCATTTATGCCAAGTCTATTCCACTGATCCTCCTTTCTGTCTCTTAGCCAGTACCAAATTGTTTTGATAACCACTGCTTTATAGTAGAGTTTGAGATCTGGGACTGCAAGTCCTCCTTCCTTTGCATTTTTTTTCATGATTTCCCTGGATATCCTTGATCTTTTGTTCTTCCAAATGAACTTAGTTATGGTTTTTTCTAATTCAGTAAAGAAGTTTTTTGGTAGTTCAATGGGCATGGCACTAAATAAGTAAATTAATTTGGGTAGGATTGTCATTTTTATTATATTAGCTCGTCCCACCCATGAGCAATCAATGTTTTTCCAATTGTTTAGATCTAGTTTTAGCTGTTTGGAAAGTGTTTTGTAGTTGAGTTCATACAGTTCCTGTGTTTGTCTTGGCAGAGAGATTCCTAAGAATTTTATATTGTCTACGGTGATTTTGAATGGTATTTCGCTTTCTAATTCTTGCTGCTGAAATGGGTTAGAGATATATAGAAATGCTGATGACTTATGCGGGTTTATTTTGTATCCTGCAACTCTGCTAAAGTTGTTGATTATTTCGAGTAACTTTTTGGTTGATTCTCTAGGATTCCTTAAGTAAACCATCATATCATCTGCAAAGAGTGATAGCTTGGTCTCCTCATTGCCAATTTTAATACCTTCAATTTCTTTTTCTTCTCTAATTGCTACTGCTAGTGTTTCTAGTACAATGTTAAATAATAGAGGTGATAATGGGCATCCTTATTTACTCCTTTTTTAAAAAAGCATTTGTTTGTTACATAAAAGTTCCCAAGTATCTCCTTCCCTTCCCACTCCCTATTATAGAAGGCATCATTTGACCAAAAAAAAAGTATATATAAAATCATGTCATGCATACTTCTATTTGTCAGTTCTTTCTCTGGAGGTGGATATTCACAGTTGTTCTTTGAACAATATAGGTTTCCCTTCCATATCACAGGGGTTAAGGGTGCCACTTTGCATTCTAGAAAAATCTATGTAAAATTTTTTGGCCCTCCCTTCATACCAGAGGAGAAGTCTGAATTGTTTATTTTCCTTTTATGGGGTGTTTACAGTACCTTATTGTAAAATTGGGATTACGTATGTTAATATATAATACCATATTTCTAAGTTTCTAAACCTTTTCTTTTTCATCTGCTGGTCTTCATGTGTCATCTGTGGCTTCCACAAAACTCCCCCAAAGCTCCTATTTAATTTCTTAGACCAAAATCACACTGGGGAAAGTCATGATGTGGAAAAGATACCTGTATTTCTATTGTCAGTCCTCACTCTCAAGAAGCTTTTTTCTATAGGAGTGTGTGGGTGGGAAACACGCAATATGAACTTAGAGAAGTAAATACAACATATATAAGAAAATACAAGGTAATTTCCAAGCACCAGCAGCTAAGGATGGAGAACATGAAAGATCTTGAGCTAAGTTTTGCAGAAAACTAGAGATTCTATGAGGCAGAAGTGATAAAAGAGGGCATTTCAGATCTGAAGGACGACCTTTACAAAGACAAAGAGATGGAAAATGGAATATCATATTTATGGGACAGCAAATAATCCAGTTGGCATAAATGTAATGTATGATGAGGAATAATGAAAAGGGAAGCTTTAACTATACTGTAATGAGCTTTAAATGCCAAACAAAGGAGTTTATGTTTGATCCTAGAGGTAATAAGGAGCCCTTGGAGCTTACTAAGCATGTTTAATGAGCACGTAGACATGGGCTTTCAGAAAACCATGTTAGCTGCATAGAAGATGGATGGAAAATAAGAGACACTGGAGGTAGGAAGACTAATTAGAAAGGTATTATAATATAAAGCCCTGAAGTAGAGTGATAAACATATGTAGAAAGAAGGGGGAAGATGCAGAGCTGAGAGATGTTATACAGGTAGAAATCAAGATTTGACAAATGGCTGGCTATGTGGGATGAAGGAGAAAGAAGAATCAAAAAAGACTCTAAAGTTGTGATCCTGGGTACTGGAAGAACAATGTTCCCTTAGCCAGAATAGGGAATTTAGGAAGAGGATTGGATATTGGGGGAAAGCTATGTTCTGCTTTGGCCATGTTCATTGTGAGATGTCTCTAGGACATCTTGCTGGAAGTGTCTAGATGACATTTGCCAAAAGATACTTTGAACTGTTCCATGGAATTTATCTGATTCAAAATCTCCATTCAATTTGATAAATAGACATATTGTCTTCAGATGTAGTTGTACATATAGGAAGAGAATGATTGAAAGAAGCTATAGCAGGTATAGTGGCCACACCTTGGTAAAACTATCTTGGCAGATGGACTAAACCAGGTTGAGGGTGTCCAACAGACCCCAAACCCATTGGTGAGTTGGGGTGAGGGGGGAAGTTACCTCAAGCATGTGGAGACTTTCCTAGGTGGAATGGGTGGGTGAAAACGATTTGTTCCAACAACCATGAAGGTAGTAAAAGCAGGTGCTACAGAGTTCTTGGAGCTTGTTCAGACACTGAAGAAGTCAAGATCATCTACTACATCCTGGGCCCTTGCCAATTGTCCTGAATTTTGTCTTGCCAGTGGATTTCAATGACTCTGGAAGAAAGAGTGAGCTTGTTAACTTTGTACAACTCTGCTTCATTTATATCCCCATGATGTCATTGGTCCATTGGTTCCCTTTGAAAACAAAGAACAAATAATACTAACAACATATGGGATAAAACTAGACATTTGCTAATATCAGTCAATCAATCAATAAGTATTTATTAAGTATCTACTATGTGCCAAGTGCTAGTGATTCTAGTGCAATGAATTAAACAATCTCTATTCACAAGGAACTTATATTTTTGTGGGGGAGGCAATAAATACATACAAAATATATGCAACATAAATAATAAATTAATGAATAGAAATATATAAAAGGTAATTTGGGATAAAGGCCCTCAATCAAGGTAATTGGCAAAGGCTTCATGCAGAAAATAGTTCTTGGGATGCCTCTTTAAAAAAGAGAGGACTACAAAAATGAATAATATGGAAATGGGTTTTGAGTGATAATATATGTATAACCCAGTGGAATTGCTTGTCAATTCTGTGAAGGGGAGGGCGAGAAGGGAAGAAGACAGCATGAATCATGTAACCATGGAAAAAAAATTTTAAATAAAATTTAAAATAAAAATATAAGAAGGGTATCTGTGAGGCAGAGGTAAAAAAAGGCAAATTCAGGCATAGGCAATGATTAGGGCAAAGCTACAGAGATTGGATTCTTCTATGAAAAAGAGAAGGAAGGCAGATTTGGATGAACATATAAAAGAGGGACCATGCCAATGAGACTGGAAAGATCGGCTGGGGTCAGGTCATGTTGGTATTTACAAGTTATACAGATGAGTTTACTCAAAAGTCAGATGTGCACAGCAAATTTCTGGTTAAAATGATGAATTTAAAATGTTAAAAATATGAGTTTTGCTGAATCATAAAGGCACCATTCCCAGGGATGTTCACAATCTGCCTGGAAAATGACCAGTTTCCAGGACTTCATAGTTCAAATAATCAACAGAAGTTGAGATATATGTTTTTGTTATGAGGTTATCTAGGTTTGGTGGAGGAAGTGGCTTCATTTGTAATTGGAACCTTAAAGCAATTTGATTTGGTTATATATTGTGTTCACAGGGTACTTTCTCAACTTCTGAAACTAAAGGAATTTACAATTTCATAAAACACCGACCAGACATTTTCCTATAGGGATAATATGAGAAAAAGTTTTTAGGAAGTACAGCAAAGTCTTATAACCACATTTATGGAGATCTTGGGAACCTACCTAGCAGAAACATAACATTTCCTTTTTGCTTCTTAATTCGTAAATAATAGGTAGATTATTGCTACTAAAATAAAATCCTGAAGAAAATAAAGAAGGTAGAGTTTTTATTAATTTCAAAAGCTAATATTACTTTCTTAATGTAAAAAGTTTTGTATATTACATCATAGAACTAAAAGTCTGAAAAATATTGTAGAAGAGAAACATTCCCATTTAAGTAAACATTTCTTAACATTTCCAGTAATTCTATTGTTTATTTCTATTATACTCTCTTGGAAACTAACTGAACTTTTGAATAAATGTTAGAAAGTGAGAGGAGAGTGCAGCAAAAGGAGAAAAAAATGGAAAAGAACCCAAAGCTTTTTTTTTTAGAACTCAATTTCTGTCCCTGAAACTACTTTAAGACAGGAAGGCAAAGGCTATGCAAACTGAGTTCAATGACTTGACTAGGATCACATAGCTAGGAAGAACCTGAGGTCAAATCTGACCCAAGCCCAGTCCTGGCTCTCTATCCACTATGCCACAAAGTTGTCCCAAAACATTTTGGTTTTATTTTTTTAAAGAAAAGAAGCTAAGAGGCGAGCAAGGGAGATTTCAGCCTGTCATTTAAAGAAAAGCAGATGTTTATTTACAATCATATTTGGCATATTCTAAACACATTTGCTTTCCTATAAACGATGCATGTGAGAAATACTGGAAGTTTGTGAGATCATTATATTATTGTGAGAATTTATTTATAATGGTATTTACTAAGGGTGTGCAGTGCATTGTGAACTTCATAGAATGAACAAGGACATTTTTGAAGCTATTCTGAAAGAACAACTCACAACTTATGTGTAGCACCCACGGCCCCCCCTTCACTTGTGGACTCTAAGAAAAGCCACCCCAGACTCAAGATATTGTGTGGATCAAAACTCAGTCAAAACTATAGGTAATGAGAGGGCAGCTGGGTAGCTCAGTGGATTGAGAGCCAGGCCTAGAGATGGGAGGTTCTAGGTTCAAATCTCACCTCAGACACTTCCCAACTGTGTGTCCCTGGGCAAGTCACTTGACCCCCATTGCCTAGCCCTTACCACTCTTCTGCCTTGAGCCGATACACAATATTGACTCTAAGATGGAAGGTAAGGGTTTAAAAAAAAAACAACAAAAAATGAGACCCACTATCACATTTTCTTTTCCCAACCAACCAGCAGACATGTTAATTAGCACAAAATAATTAATCAAACATTGTAGGTTAAAGGATACCAAGAAAACTTGTAATTGGGGAAAAAATATAATTAAAAATTAAAAAAAAAAGGATGCCAAGAAAAGATTTCCTCCATGCACACATTAGGTATACTCTCTCAGAGGTTACTATGCCCTCATCTGGAAATGGCACAAATGACTAGGGAATATACATGGATGGCACTATGTAGGAAATATATGATGAGCATATAAGAAGGGGCAAACACAAGAATCTGTTTAGTCGGGGAATGTATGTAGCGGGCGCATATTTTAGAAACCCAGATAGCCAGCGCTTATGCACGGTCATGGCCAGGAAACTTACATTTCCAATGGTGCAGAGCTGCCAGTGTCTTCTGGTCATATCATTTCATTGTTATCTACTAAATAATTCTCTATCTGGCATCTACTGGTCTTCTGTTTGCCAGGCTGTTCTCTGCTGCTATCTCCTGAGTTTCAGTCATCTAGCCACTTCTGCAATTATATATAATTACAATTATATTTTTATATTTATAATTATAATCCAGTAATTATCCACTGGGATATAGACAATATAGTCCCAGCTATGGTGGAACATGGGACCCCCCTGGGAAATCTTGGAGACCCCTAAGCCCCAAGGGATATCTAATAAATAGCCTGGCCTCTGACCTCAAGAATGTGGAGCAGTGGGAGAAAGCTCTGTTGCAATCAAAAAGGAAACTGGGTAAACAATGAAGTCATTTCACATACATTTATGACCTGAGCCCTTTGCACAGAGGCATGGTGATTCCTCACAGGGGTGGAAAAGAACTTACCCTCCTCACTGATATGTGCTTTTGCTGGCACCCCAGACATCAAGGTGCCTTACACAGAAGGGTTACTAACAGAGCATTCATCAAACCTCAGAATCCCCCTTATTTGCCTCCCTCTTCACCTTTTCTGTAAATCCCCTTTTGTCAGGCAACCCCCCTTTGTCTTAAAGGTATATCATCTTGATACTTTTGTCCTGTGGGGAGGTAATTTTCCACCATCACTCTGCCTCCTGGACATTTAATCCTTTTTCCTAATAAAAATTTCTCTATTCTCTAAGATTTTGTTTAGAGCCTATAATTCTTTAAGTGAGCAGTCTGCTTGAACCAGATTGGACAGTCCTCCCACGACACTGGCAAGGAAAGCTATGGTGTCTTCTGGGAATATAGATTTAGTGTTGGAATAGACCTCAGAGATCATTCAGTTCAACTCCTTATTTCATAAATGAGGAGACTAAGGCGAAGAGGGGTGAACTGACTTTTCCAAATTCACACAGGCAAATGATATCATGGTCAGAGTTTGAACCCAGGTTCTCTGTGTCCAGAGCCAGTACTTTTCTGTAAGCCTTCAGATTCAGCTAGAAAGGCAAAAGAGTCAGCATAATTCTCCAGGATAAAATTAATTGTATTTACAATGGGTCCACAGTGTATTCCAAACCTCATAGAATAAGATTGTCTATATAAAATTATAAAGTCTCTATATAAATTGACTCTAATAAAAATTGTCTAACCTTTGACCATTCTTCTGGTGCCAGCTCCTTTAAACTCCTATTAAATCCATGACAATGAGACTTGAACTCAAAAAGCTATTTTGGGGAATTTCCCCCAAACTCCCATAGAAGGTATCTAGAGTCTGTAGAAATAGGATACCCCTCTTTATAAAAATTCTCTTTGGCATACAGATGAAGCTAAAGGCAAGGATAAAGACTAAAGGACCACCAGCTCCCTGTCTTTATTATGCATTTCTGCCAGCAACAAAAATGCTAGTCCTCGTTTCGTGCTATATTTAGTCATCACAATCTTGCTGGTTTCTTTATTTCAGGAAAAGATGGAACCCAGCTTCCTATACCAGCACGTTGTATATGTATGTATGTACACATACATACAATATATACATATCTGACATTATATCTATATTACATTCCTTCTGATTCTAAAGAATATTTTCTATTATTTATCTGCATATTGGTTTGGAGAAATAATAGAAAAATTTGTAGGCCAATAAGTGTAGGCCTAATATCTTGAGTTTGAATATTCTGTGAAGATTAAATTTAACACTCCCCTGATTATAACAATGAAAATACTTAACTCTCCCCTGATTGTGAAGATTAAATTGTAACCCCTGTTTATTTTTAAAACATAGTACTTAAAAGGTCAGTATGGAGATCTACCCATTTTTAGAGTTAATCACCAAAAGTGCAAACCCCCCATTCACATTTGAGTGGGGAAAGTCTGTGACCCACGTGTGTAATAGTGAGGGACGAATTAGAATCAACTGACTGCCCTCTGGCAGTCCTAGAACAGAGCATCAACTGTGATTGGTAGTCCTAGAATTAGGGTAAGGCACAGGAAGTGACGCAAAAGAAAATGTCTTTAAAAGGAGTTGTTACTTCCTGTGAGAAGGGAATTCTTCGTGCTTTTGAGTTGGGGCTGGTAAAGAGGGGCAGAAGGATCTGCTGACTGGACTGATATGTGGTGAGTGAAAAGCTGACTTAAATGCTGGATTTTCTAAAAAACTATCCTCAGGAGAGACCTACTCTTGAGAGACACTTCCCAGGTCCTCGGCTTTGCTGAGGCTGACTGAAACTAATTCTCCCTGCCTGCAGGGACTGGGAGTAATTACTTAGTACTCAGGCTAAATATTTTACCTCATCCTCTCTCTTTCTACATTTTGTAAATAAATTGTAAATAAAATCTTTTTTGGAATTAATTAAATTCCTGGTAACTACACTCTTAAATAATCAAGTCCAACTCTTTAAAAATTAACCCTTCTTTCCCCTTACAATCCTAAGTCATGATTGTTCATTTCCATTTGTACATTTGTCAATCACTTCAAACTGTAGAAATAGAATAGGAAATATATTGATTAGATATTGATTAAGATAAGGAATTAATTCTGTGTGTGAGATGAGAACTTGGAAGGAAAGAAGCAGATAAAGTTCTGACAGTTGGTCACTAAACTCTGAGTTGGTCTCTAGCTTTTGGTGGAGGCAGACTCAACTCAGCCTGGTTCTCTGGAGAGAGAGGAATCAAATGCATCTTAAAAGGTTTCTCCTTGCCTGACCATGAGAAATCATCATGGAGAAGAAACTATCTTATCTGCCATGTGGAAGAACTATTTTGAAGAAAGATCAAAGGCCAATTTTGCCTGAGCTCTGAGAAACATCACAGAGATATGCTTTGGTCCATTAGTCTCTGCCATATTGTCTAATTGACTGTATTTACTTGAAGACACTGTTAACAATATTAAGTTGATTTTAATAAGGATTATCATTAGGTTTTAGTCAGATACATTTGGGGGTCTTTTAGTAAGTGTTAAGCAGTTCAGAGTAGCTTGAAGAAACTGAAGAGTTTGCTATGAGGCAAACGTAGGGAAGTGGGTGGATATAGAGTTTTCCTGTTAGTGTTAAGACTTTCCTTGTTACTAATCCTTATACTCATATCAGTTAAATATAAATAAATAGATTTTTATAAAAATATATAGTCTCCAAGCAAATTACATACTGGCCTGGTGAAGGAAGTCACTCCTGGCTTTCCTTCTGAGAGGAGAGCTGAAAGATACTTTTGTGAACATCAGACAAAGATTTTACCATAGCATCCTCCTCAATAACATCAATAATAACCCCAATTACTTCAAAACTCAACATGTTTAAAACAAACTCCTACTCTATTCCAGTCATCCAGATATATGCTCTTGAAATCATCTTTGATTCTTCTGTGGCCTTTGTACCCTTTCCATTTTATCAAAAATGGTATGCACCCTCTGCTCCATTTCTATTGCTATAATCAGTGGCCTCATCACTTCATGTCCAGATTATTTTAGTAAACTCACAGAATCTGAGGTAGCTGGGTCCTCAGTCAGGACCTACTTAAAAAAATCCCTATGCCAAAATACTTGATAACTGATAATCTAGATTCTACCTGAATACCTTCAATGAAAAGGAACCCATTACTTACCTAGTCAACCTATCTCGTTTTTTGATGCTCTAATTGTTAGGAAATATTTCGTTAAGACAAAATTAAATTTACTCTTTTGGAACTTTTACCCATTTGGTACTTTTCTCTGGGGATAAACAGAACAACTCTTAACTATGAGTCAATTAATTAACAAGAATTTATTAAACTTTTCTGGGCACTGTAGTGAGTAAGCACTTGAGGTACAAATGCAAAGGTGGGGCTCCACTTCCCACTTCAATCGAATTAATCAATCAATAAACTGACTTTATGAAGTTTCAAATGTGTAAATGAGATATTTTACACTTAGTGATTTCTTTACAAGATGTGACCCTCTTTGATTGGGTGAAGAAGGAAAACAAAATTACTGTTTGAGAGAATTACTCACACCTTTGGGGACTGTGTATAAAAATAGCAGTCAGTCCAATGGTGACCTCAGTGAATCAGTAAACCAACGTAGTAATGAAAAGATTCTAGTTCAGGGGATTCCAGTTAAGTGCCTTAGAGGAAATAACTCTTTGTGGGCATGATGATAGGTGAAAGACTTCCTCTCTCTCTCTCTCTCTCTCTCTCTCTCTCTCTCTCTCTCTCTCTCTCTCTCTCTCTCTCTCTCTCTCTCTCTCTCTCTCTCTCTCTCTCTTTCTCTCTCTCTCTCTCTTTCTCTCTCTCTCTCTCTCTCTCTCCCTCACCTTCCCTCTCCCCCTCCTCTCCTCTCTCCTCTTCTCCCTCTTTCTCTCTTCTCTTTCTTTCCTCCATCATTTTAAGAATGTTATCAGAGAGAACAGACTACAAGCAGACTACAGTACATCCTGGATAGTAGAAAACAACACAACCATGTGGGAGTCATCTAAGGAAAGGTAGCTTCATGTATCATGACCCTTTGTGCAGGAGAGTAGTGCTGGCCATGTGCTCTATCAAGGCACTGATTCTCTGAGTCAGTTCTCCTTGAAGACTGAAAAGTAAAGAAAGCAATGAAGTGGTGGGTTGTCCTTCTTGAATACCTAGTTCTTGTTCAGCATCCCTTAAGTCATGAGTTCTTTTGGCTCTGCAGCCAATTGAGAGTTTTGATCATTTCACTCTACAAACAAACTCCTGAGTCATCCATGTGATTACTTAAATGGAAATCAGGTAAGGGAATACAAGTGAACTCATCACTTTTGATATACAAAGAAAGGCAAAAACAGTCACTATTTTCAATTAGTTCATATTCTAATGAAGAAAACAACATGTAAATAAATAGGCATATGGAAGATATGTTGTTCTTCACAAGGGTGAAGTCTTGACTTGGGCATGAGTTGGATTTAAGTGAAGCAGCATTGTGCAAAGTCATCAGCCTCACTCTTTTGTAAGATATATATAGCCCTGATAGGTAGTAAGTTTAGAGGAGAGGCCTCTAGCAGCAGGGAAGACTGGGAAAGACTTCTTATAGAAGGTAACATGACAGTTGAGCTCTGTCTTGAAGAATCCTGGGGAAACTAAGAGGTCTTGGGTAAGGAGGGAGAGCATTTCAGGCACAAAAGGGAATAGTCACTGCAAAGGCATGGAGAGAAGAGATGGCATATACAAGGAACAACAAGGAGGCCAATATTATTCTTTGCCACCACTTTCTACCCCTTCCAACTCATCTCATGTATTGCTATTACATTAATTATCCTAAAACATTTTGTTCTTTCTGTTTTTTGCTTTTTCTAATGCCTTCAGTGAGTCCTCTTTCCTTTTATGCAAATTCTTTCACTTCTCTCTCTCTTCTCTCATAGGGAATGGCAACTTCTCTTCTGTCTCCATAATCAGATAAATAAAACAATATCTCGTTGATATAGTACTTGAGAGCTTACCATGAACTTTCCTCATAGAAATCCTATGAGATTGGTAGTATAAATATTAGTATTCCCTTTTTGCAGACAAGAAAACCAAGACTCAGAGATTCAGTGCATTGTTCACAGTCACACAGTCAACATTGGAGCCATGATTTGTACTAGACTTGTTGATTTCAGTTCAGTCTTCAAGGCCCAATTTATCCTGCCTTCTCCACTCCACAGTGATCTCTTCCCTCCTCTGAATCCCTATGGCATATGAAGTAGCACCTAATTGCATACTATCTTATATCCATCCATCTAATCATTAGTATTGCCTCCCCACAGAGATTATAAACTTCTTGAGAATGGAAAAAATGTTAGTCAATTAGGATTTATTAAGTGCCTACTATGTGCCAGGGACTAAGTTAAGTGCTGTGAATATCAGGGCAAAAATTAACTCTCTTCTCAAGAAGCTCATTGTATAATGGGGGAGTTAACATGCAAAGAATTACATATAAACAAACATACATTTAAACACACGCACACATATACATATATATAGTAGTAGTAGTAGTCTCTCGGTGACCGAGAATGACTATTGTCTTTGTGCAGTTTCATCTACGGTGTACCCTCATGTGGCTTTGGAGTCCAAAGGCTGAGGCGCACAGTGTGTGGCACATGGGGCATGGGACGCCAGTTGTAACGGGAGGTGCGGCTGTGGCCTGGTATCGGCGTTCACGCGCAGCGGCAAGACGTCGACGTCGCTCATCTTCAAAGGTGGTGGCGGCAGGTTAATGTGGGTTCTCCAGCTGCTTCTGTCAGAGGCAGCGAGTTCTAGTTGCTTTGGTGTAATGCCAGCCCACCTCAAGTTGGACTTTAGCTGATCCTTGAATCTTTTCCTTGGTCGGCCTTGTTTCCTGAGTCCAGCTGACAGTTCACCATAGAATACCTGTCTTGGTATTCGCTGTGGGTCCATGTGGATGACGTGGCCAGACCATCGTAGCTGGGTTCTGAGGACCAGGACTTCGATGCTGGTGGAGTTGGCTCTGTCGAGGACTTCCTGGTTGGTGATTCGGTCCTGCCATCGGATCCTCATGATTGACCGGAGGGAGCGTTGGTGGAATTGCTCCCACTGTTTCATGTGCTTCCGGTAGAGTGTCCATGTCTCACAACCGTACAGGAGCGAGCTGAGGACCACTGCGTTGTACACTTTGAGCTTCGTCGCAGTGCTCACACCGCTGTGTTGGAGGACTTTGG
The DNA here is from genome assembly GCF_027887165.1 of Monodelphis domestica. Classification (NCBI taxonomy): domain Eukaryota; kingdom Metazoa; phylum Chordata; class Mammalia; order Didelphimorphia; family Didelphidae; genus Monodelphis; species Monodelphis domestica. The sequence continues at coordinate 224,979,094 of NC_077229.1, forward strand.
AGTGCAGCCACCCGAGTGCCTGGCTGGCCTTTTGGATCCTGGCATTGATCTCATGGTCTAGGGACCCGTCGTTGGCGATGGTGCTGCCCAAGTACTTGAAAGTGTTGACGTTAAAAAGCTGTGTGACGTCAATTGTAATGCACAGCTGGTTCGTTGACCTCCCTGGTGCGGGTTGGTACAGCACCTCTGTTTTGCTGAGGCTGATAGTCAGGCCAAACAGTTTTGTTGCGGTGGAGAACCTGTCCACAATGGTTTGAAGATGATTTTCTTGGTGGGCCATGAGAGCACAGTCATCTGCAAAGAGAGCTTCCAGGATGAGTCTCTCTGTTGTCTTTGTTTTTGCAGTCAGGCGGCGAAGGTCGAATAGTGAGCCATCCAGTCAGTATTTGATGTAGACGCCCAGGTCTAGATCCATCACAGCATGTCGTAATACTTGGATGAAAAATAGGTTGAATAGTACCGGAGCGAGGACACAGCCTTGTTTCACGCCATTGGAGATGTTGAAGCGATTGGAAGTCTCTCCACCAGATAGGACTTTCCCTGTCATGTCAACATGAAGGAGCTGGATCAGTTTGACGAATTTTGCTGGGCAACCGAGCTTGCTGAGGATCACCCACAATGCGTCCCTGTTCACTGTGTTGAATGCCTTTGTCAGGTCTATGAAGACAATGTAGAGACTCAGGTTCTGCTCAAGGCATTTTTCCTGCATTTGCCTCACCATGAAGACCATGTCGATGGTGCTGCGATCTGGTTGGAAGCCACATTGTGATTCAGGCAGGTTCTGCTCTGAAACAGATGACAGGAGTCTGTTGAGTATAACACGGGCGAGGATCTTTCCAGCAGTGGAGAGTAGTGAGATGCCTCTGTAGTTGTCACAGGCTGCTCGCGAGCCTTTGTTCTTGTATAGGGCTACGATGGAGGCATCTCTGAGTTCTGGGGGCATGTCTTCCTCTTCCCATATGCTGGTCAGCACTATGTGGAATGCCTGGAGCGCCTTTCCATTTAAGGCCTTGTACACCTCTGTTGTGATCCCGTCTTTACCGGGTGCCTTGCCTGCACTCATTTGTTTAATGGCTTTTTGGACTTCCTCTATTGAAGGAGGGACGTCAAGCTGTTCAATGGAGCGGTTTTGGGGGGTCTGGTCAAGGGCGCTTTGGTTGACTGAATAGGGTCAGTTGAGAAGCTGACTGAAGTGTTTTTTCCACCTGTTGCTGATGCCTTTTTTATCTTTTATGAGAGTGTCACCATCAGAGGATAGCAAGGGAGTGGTGGTGGGTTTTAATGGCCCATAGACAGTCTTGAGGGCACTGAAAAATTGTTTGTAGTTTTTCATATCAGCAAACCGCTGGATTTCTTCTGCCTTTTTTCCCACCATTGGTCTTGCATCTTCCTGATCTCATGCTGCGCCGTGGCTTGGAGAGACTTGAATCTGTCCTTTTTAGGAGCAGAGTTTGGGTTATTTTGCCACTCCATAAAGGCTTTGTTCTTCTTGCTCAATAGGTCTTCAATAGCAGTATTGTTTTCATCGAACCAGTCCTGGTGGTTGCGTTGTTTTGGGCCTAGGACTGCCTTTGATGTTTCCTTCACTGTGTCTCTGAACTGGTTCCATATATATATGTATATATATATATATATATATATACATATATATACATATATATGTACATATATATATATTTGGAAGTAATCAATGAAAAAAAGACATTTGAATTAAGGGTGATTGAAGTGGTACTTTTAGGTGAGACTTTATAGGCAGAGAGAAAGGAGAGAATCCCAGGTATTGGAGACAGCCAGTGCTAATGCTTAGAGTTTAGAAATCCAATGTCATGTTCAAGGAATAGGAAGGAGACCCATGTCACTGGATCACAAAGTACATGGAAGAGAGTAAGGTTTATTGAATGGGATGGGGGTGGTGTGTGACATGCTGAGGTACACTTTATGAAGATCAATCTGTCACCTGAGGGAAACAGGGAGACTTGGAGCAAGTGTACAGATTATTGCAATGGTCTAGATATGAAGTAATAAAGGCTGGCATCAGGATGGTGGCAGTGTCACAAAAGAGGAAGATGTTACTTGGCAACAGATTTAGATATGAGAGGGTGGAGAAAAAGATGTGGTAAGGATGATACCTAGGTTTCAGGACTCCTAGGTAAGGATGGTGTCACCCTTGATAGGGAAGTTGAAAAGAAGGAAGGGTTTGGGTAAAAGATAATGAATTCAGTTTTTCTTGCAGATTTAAGATATCTGGGGCACATTCAGTTCAAGATACCTGATAAGCAGTTGGCGATACAATACTAGAGATCAGCGGAGAGATTCTGGTTAGACAAATGAATTGAGAATTTTCTGCACAGAGATGATTGTTAAATTGATGAGAGCTGATGACAACACTAGTGAAATAGTATAGGGGGAGAAGAGTAGAGAGCCTTGGAGAGAACCTTGGGAGAGAACCTGAGGGACTGGGAGAATGGTGTTTCCTTCTGTAGTAACAGGTAAGGTAGGAGGAAGGGAGAGTTTAGGGAGGAAGTTAAGGAGTACCATACTAGACATGTTGGATTTAAGATGTCTGCTAGATATCCAGTTAGAATTGTCTAAAAGGCAATTGGAGCCTTGGCATGACCTAAATGAAGCTCTAGTAATAAATTGATCAGACAGGTAGTAGAAAAACAAGGAGAGAGCAGGGTCATGAAAGCCTGTAGAATAGTGAATTTTAAGGAGAAGCAAGTGATCTATAGTGTCAAAGATCACAGAGAGAAGAAAGAGGATTAAGAAATGACTATTATATTTTGGAATGTAATACTCTGAAGAGAGCAGTTTACCAATTTAATGGTTAGATTGAAAGTATTTAAGTATTATCCCAAGAACTTAGATATAATTAATACTTTTTTTTGATTGCTAGACAAAGTAAGAAGCACGATGGTATAGTGGATAGAGAACTGGCTTTGAAGTGAGGAGGACCTGAGTTGAAGTTACCCCTCTACACTTACTGACTATGTAATCTAGGGCAAGAATATTTTCTATTATTTATCAGTACTCTAGACAACTCCTTGAAGAGAAGGTGCCAGCCTGCACTACTAGTGGGAGTATCCTAATTCCATTGAAATTATAGATCTGGTCTCTTGATTGCAGAAAATCTGGAAATTTCATACTAAGGAAAAAAAGATGTATGTGTGTGTGTGTGTGTGTGTGTGTGTGTGTGTGAGTGTGTGATGTCCTGTTCTCCAGAAATAGAAAGGTCTGAGGGCATGCTAGCCTTTACATTGTTATTGAAACCACAATACACATATGACCTCCTACTTTATAGAAAGACAGAGCCAACTTTGCTAGGGTGGGTCTCTTTTTAATGGCAAATTTAAATTTAAATTTATTTTTCTTAAAAAAAAAAACCTTTACTTTCTGTCTGACTGGCAACTCTAAGACAAAAGGAGGGAAAGAGTTAGACAAAATAGATTAAGTGACTTGCCCAGGGTCACACAGCTAAATTTTTTAAAATTGAAATGACATCTATAATTATCTGTTACCATTGTATAAATATTTCCAAAGATTCCTTCTTATCATCCCAGAGCTGATATTTAATTAGCATAGGGCACTCCCCTTAAGATGCAAATTTTACCCCATCTCTCCTTGCCTTAGAGCTAGAGCTACAAAGGTCCTTAGAAGCCATACAGTCCAATTACCTTACTTTACAGATAAAGAAACTGAGGATGGGGGAGAATGTTTCAGCCATTTGCCTGAACTAATACAGATAGTGAGCATCAGAGATAGGATTTGAACCCAGGTCTTCCAAACTCTTAAGTCCAGGGCTCTATGCTTGATACCATGCTGCCTCTATTATTATGATTCAGTTTTAGGTCTAGACTCATGCCTGGTCTGTTCAACTAACTCCTTCTACTTAGTTTAAGCTCAGTTAATCAATAAACATTTATTAAGCACCTGTTATGTGCCAATTACAATTCTAAGCTCTAGGGATTCAAAAAGATAGGGCTTGCCCTCATAGAGTTCACATTCTAATAGAGAGAAAGTCAAGCAAACAAACATATACAAAAATAGTTATATATTGGTTAAACAGGAAATAATTAAGAAATGAGGTGTTAGAACTAAGAGAAGTTGGGAAAGGCTTCCTTTAGAAGATGAGGTTTTAGTTGGGATTTGATGGAAGCTAGGAAAGTTAGTAAGTAGTGATGAGGAAGGAGAGCTTTCTAGGCATGGGAAAAGCTAAAGAAACTATCTTGATGTGAGAGATGGAGAATTTGGTTGTGGAATAGCCAGGAGGCCAGGGCCACAGATCAAAGAGAATATTTTGGAGAGTAGAAGACTGGAGTGGTAGGAGGGGCTAGATCATGAAGGACTTTTAACACCAAACAGAGGATTTTGTATTTAATCCTAGAGGGGACAGGGAGTCACTAGATTTTATTGAGTAGGAGGTGGTAACATGGCTGGATCTACACTTCAGAAAAATCATTTTGGTGACTGAATGGAGGATGAATTGAACTGGAAAGAGACTTGAGATGGCTGACCCACAATCATATTATTGAATAGTCCAGATTTGAGGTGATGTGGACTACATAGTGGTGATAGCAATGTCAAAGGAGAGAAGGATGTATATTTGAAGGATGTTAAAAAGGTGAAATCATAAGATCTTGGCAAGATATTGGATAACAGGTAGGGGAGTGAGGAGTAAAGGATGAGACCTAGGTTTTGAGGGTTTAGGGAGAAAGATAATGAGTTCTGTTTTGGACAAGTTAGATTTAAGATGCCTATTAGACATCCACTTTGTGTTGGAGATGTGAAATCAAAGGTCAGCAGAGAGACTGGGATGGTATGAGACAGGTAGATTTGAGAATCATCATCTAAGAGATGATAATGATATCCATGGAAGCCAATGAAATCACCAAGTGAAGCAGTGTAGAAGAAGAGAAAAGGACCCAGGGCAGAACCCAATGGGATACTTGTAGTTAGAGGGTATAATTTGGAGAAGGATAGAGTAAGGGAGACTGAAAAGTGGTCAGATCGGTAGTAGAAGAGCCTAGAAAGAGTGATGTCCTAAAAACCTAGAGAGAAGAAAGTATTAAGTAGGAAAGAGTGATCAACAGTGTCAAAGACAAAAGAAAAGTGAAGGATAATGAGGACTGAGAAAAAGCCTTTGGTAATGATAATTAAGAGATCATTGGTAATTTTAGAGTCAATAGTTTCAGTGGAATGATGAGATCAGAAGTCAGATTGTAAGGAGTTAATAAGAAAATGAGGGAAGAGAAAGTGGTAGCACCTGTTGTACACAGACTTTTCAAGGAATTTAGCCACAAGTAGCAGAAGAGATATAGGATGGTAATTAGTGAGGACAGAAGGATCAACTAAGGGTTTTTTAAGATAAAATAAACATGTGTACAGAGATTGATACACTCTGGCACAATCAAATGTAATGGACTTCTCTACTCTCAGCAATGCAATGATCCAGGACAATCCTAAGGGACTTATGAGAAAGAACACTGTCCACACCCAGAGAAAGAACTGTGGGAGTAGAAACATAGAAGAAAAACAACTGCTTGATCACATGGCTCAATGGGGATATGATTGGGGACATAAACTCTAAATGATCACCCTACTACAAATATCAATAATATGGAAATAGGTCTTGATCAATGACACATGTAAAACCCAGTGGAACTGTTTGTTGGCTATGGGAGGTGTGTTGGAGGAGGGAAAGGAAAAAACATGAATCATGTAGCCATGGAAAAATATTCTAACTTAATTAATTAAATAAATTTAGTTAAAAAAAGATAAAGTAAACATGGACATGTTTGAAGTCAAGAGAGAATGAACTAGTAGATAGGGAGAGATTGAAAATAAATGATAGAGAATGGGGAGAATGGAGGAGATTATTTATTGAAGGTGACCAAATGGAATGGGCTCTCTTGAGTAAGTAGAGGGGTTAGCCTTGGTAAAAAATAAAGCTACCTCATCATGTTAGACAGGGGTGCAGATAGTATTAGAAGCTGGAGAAGTAAGTTAAGATAAGGAAAAAGGAAGAAGAGAGAGTACATAAGGAATAGCATCATTCCCCCCTCCCCCATAAAATGTGAGGCAAAGATCCTAGCTGAAAGTGTGAAGTGATGGGAAGTCATGGGAAGCTTGAGGAGGGATGAAAAGATATGGAAGGGCCAGTGTAGAGAATATAATAATGAATTTATAAGTTGATAAATGAGTTATTTCAAAAATATATTATGTCCTGAATAAATCTTTGTTGCAGATAATTGTATCTATGTAATATGTATATTGTTTTATCAGTAGACTACTCTCTGTGAATATATTGTGAGGATAAGCACATTTCAACTGTCTTTTAGTATAGTATGCACATATGTGTATATGTTATGTCTGTTATACACACAGATATAAAATACATGTTCATATTGTTAAAATTTTCTTCTTTGTAGCCTTTTCCAAGCTCATGTGGGAAATCAGAGCTAAGTATATACATGGTCTACTGTGACATCTGCCATGTACGTGTTGTTCTCATGTCAAGCTGTTTCAATAGATTTCAAATAGCATTGGCATAGTGTTTATGATGAACATTTAAAAAAAAGCTTATATAAATCTTGCCATTTAATGATTTATGTCTGCCATCTTTCCTGAAGCCTGTTGGATTTCCCCCCCATCCCTTGAAAAAGAAAAAGAAACAATTCTTTGTTGTGGAAAGATCAATCCTGAGAGAATGGTAACCTGTAATTTCCTCCTTTATTGGACAGTAGCTGTGTTACTACAACCTTGCTGACAGGCACTGCAATGAATAGAGGGAGTGTAATCTTCTTTTCCGAGTTCCAGTTCCAGGAATTGTAGTGGGCAGAATAGAGGCTGCTCTCCCGCTCCCACTGGATGCGTTGGATCATAGAGCCTTAAATAAAAAGGCCATCCTCAAAATAGAATCTGCTTCACAGAAGACTAAATAGGTTCCTTTTCAGTAAGTTTTCTGTTCAAAGTAATGAGGTAAAAGTTTCCTTGATCCAGGGCCAACAGCTAAGTAATTCTGCCAGGAGAAACAATCACCAAATATATATTAATGAAATTAATCCCAAACCAACCCCACATTAGCCACTGAATTGTATATTTCAACCATTTTGCAGAAGGCAAAGAGAAGGAATCAATTGTAATCCCCCCAAAATAATTCTTTAGAGATTCTCAGGATTTTCAATCTTGTCATTGTTTCTTTTCCTGAATTAAGGATTCTCTTGGATGATTTCTTCCTTAACAACAATTCAACAGACATTTATTAAACATTTATCAAATGCAAATACCTATAACAGGTGTTGGGGATACAGAGATGTAAAAGGATACAGTCCTTGCCCTAACGGGGCTTAAATAATAATCATAATTTAAATAAAACATTTGTTTATGTACCTAAGATTTTTAAATATATTTTATTTTTTCCCAATTACATATAAGGACATTTTTTCACATTCATTTTCTAAAATTTTGTGTTTAAAATTCTTTCCCTCCCTTTTCCTCTCTTCTCCCTTTCATTCTTCCTAAGACAGCAAGTTGATCTCGGTTATATTTATTTGCACCTAAGTTTTTAAAAATCCTTTCCTCACAGCCATATGAGGTAAGTAGTGCAAATATTATTGTTTCCATTTTCTGGTTGAAGAAACTGAAGGTCTGGAAAATGTGTCATGCTCAGCATCATAAAACTGGTGAAAATGTCAACTCAGCATTTTATTTCATGTCTCCTGACCCTCAGTTCAGGGACTGAAAAAACCCCCCAAACCTACATTACAATGCAATAGAGCACTAACATAAGATAGTGAGAAAGGACACTGGACTTGAAATTAGAAGGCTTGTGTTCAAATCCTACCTCTATGTTTTCATTTTTTCCCTAAAAACTGGAAAATGGGAATAAGAACAATTGAATTACATTCTTGGCAAGGTTACTGGGAGTAAAGTACTTTAGAATCATTACTATAGGGGGCAGCTAGGTGGCTTAGTGGATTGAGAGCCAGGGCTAGGGATAGGGAGGTCCTGGGTTCAAATGTGACCTCAGATACTTCCTTGCAAGTCCCTTAACCCCCATTGCCCAGCCCTTACAACTCTTCTGCCTTAGAACCAATACACAATATTGATTACAAGACAGAAGGCAAGAATTAAAAAAAAGAATCATTACTACATAGAAAAGTAAATTAATAATAGGAACATGTGATGCACACAAAAATATATGATGGGAAGTAGACCAAGAGGGCTATAGAACCAAAGTTTTACATATATATTATCTTTATATGTAACGTACATATATACATGTATACATAAAATAACAACAGAGGAAAATTCAATGAAAAAGAAGCCTTTTAGATCCACAGAATTGGAAGCTTTTTTACAAGGGTCCAGAGGTCGGAACATGGGCAGCGAGGTGGCACAGTGAATGAGAGCTCTGAGCCTAGAATCAAGAAGATCTGAGTTCAATCCAGCCCCAGACACTTAGCTATATGACCCTGGGCAAGTCAATTAACTATATTTGCCTCAATTTCCTCATCTGTCAAATGAGCTGGAAAAGGAAATGGCAAACTGCTCTAGTGTCTTTGTTAAGAAAACCTCAAATGGGGTCATGGTGAGTATGACAGGACTGAAATGACTTAACAACAACAATGGATCAGAACATGGTCACTTAGTCTTTTCCACTGTCTCTGGGCAGGACTATGTCTAAGTGATCTCAAACAAACAGCCAAAAAATAGAATCAAAATTCTGTCCTTTGTGAATTCCTGCTTTTGTTCCATACATTAGAAGAGTGCTTCTTGAGACAAGAATTAACATGAACCTTCATGGGAGTGATGAAGTAAGCACAGAAGTCTGTGTGGAAGATACATGTTGTCAGCAGAGATTTAAAGGTGGGTGGGAAAAATGAACAGAAGATGAGAAATGGCAAGCTGTTCTTAGAGTAGGAGGCAGGCCAAATGGGTTAGGGAGAAGAAAACAAATATGATAGTGAAAAGGACAGAAAGGGAAAAAAAGAATCAAGGACAGAGTTACTACTAGGAATCCAGTGATGTGTAATCTGGTGGGTAAGAATGTGAGCCAGTTACCTTTTAACTCATTCTTAAATATTAATTACAAGGACATAATTCAGTAATTGATATAGTTGTGAATGCTCCCAACTTGGAGGCAGAAGCCTTGGGTTTTAATCTTGGCTCAATCAAGGTAAGTACTATCAATTCTACCTCTATAACATCTCTCATAACTGTCCCCTTCTTGTATATGACAAACATAAAGAGTGATATTATAAGTAAATTAGTTGACCGTAGGATAGTTTACCTGTTAGATCTATGGAAAAGGGAAGAACTTGAGACCAAACAGAGATAGAGACCATTACAAAATATAAAATGAATAATTTTGATTATATTAAATTTAAAAGATTTTTTACAAATAAAACCAATGTAACCAAGATTAGATGAGAAGCAACAAATTGGAGAAAAGAAAATTTTTTTAACAAATATCTCTGATAAAGATCTAATTTCTTGAATATGTAAATAGCTAAATCAAATTTAAAAGAAACCAAAGTCACTCCCCATTGACAAATTGAAAAGGATATGAATAGGCAGTTTTCAAATGAAGAAATCAAAGCTATCAATAATATGAAAAAATCCCTCTTGATTAGAGAAATATAAATCAAAAACAATTCTGGGGTATCAACTTATACCTAGAAGATTGGCCAATATAACAGTAAAGGAAAATAATAAATGTTGGAGGGGATATGGCAAAATTGGGACACTAATGCATTGCTGGTGGAGTTGTGAATTGATCCAATCATTCCAGAAAGTAATTTGGAATTCTGTCCAAAGGGCTGTAAAAGAATGCATGCCCTTTGATCCAACAATACCACTACTAGGTCTGTATTCCAAAGAGATTTTTTAAAAATGGGAATGAACCTGTTTGTACAAAAATATTTATAGCTGCAGTTGTGTGTGTGTGTGCGTGTGTGTGTGTGGGGGGGCAAAGAATTGGAAACTAAAGGGATATCCCTCAATTGGGGAATGGCTGAACAAATTGTGGTATATGATGGTGATGGAATACTATTGTGCTATAAGGAATGAGGAACTGGATGATTTCAGAAGGAACTGGAACCTACATGTAGGTCAGAAAGACCTCCATGAACTGATGTGAGGTGAAATAAGCAGAGCCAGGAGAACATTATACACAGTAACTGAAACATTGTGGGATGATCAAATGTAATAGACTCTGCTACTAAAAGCAATACCATGATCCAGGGCAATTCTGAGAGGCTTATGAAAAAGAATGCTATCCACATCTAGAGAAAAATGCTGTTGGAATAGAAATTCAGAAGAAAACATAATCTATCGCTTGTTTATCTGGGTATATGATTTGTGGTTTTTCATTTTATTAGATTATTCTCTTACAAAAATGAATGATATAGAAATGGGTTTTGAGTGATAATTTTTGTATAACCCAATATATATATATATATATATATATATTTTTTTTTTTTTTTTTTGGTCAGCTCTGGGAGGGGAGAGGGAAGAAGAGAGTGAGAGAACATGAACCATGTAACCTTAGAGAACTTATGTGTAAATTTGTTCCTGGAATAAAATAAAGGGAAAAAATTTAAAATAACTGTCCCCTTCTTTCATTCACATGGCTACCATTTGGCCTTCCTTGTGAAATAGTATAATATACTGAAGTATATGTGAACCCTCAGTGTCCCTCAGTAAAGTAAGGCCGATGGCCTCATCTACTGGGACCAGTGCATGATCAGGCCTCATCACAGTGTTGGTAAACAGGTAAAAGGATTTATTGATAATAAAACTTAAGGATTAGGAAGGGAGGATTAAGGAATGGGGTTTCCCTAACTCTAAGATGTCTCACTCACCTTTCCCTCTAAGTTTCCCACATGGGAAATTCTTTGGTTTTCTTGAAACTCCCTAAAACCCTTTCCTGCCTCTGGCTAAGATCCTTGATCCCTCGGGGTCTATAACCAACTCTAATTAATCCTCCTTGTTTGGTTTACAAGATGAAATAGTTTTTTAAGATGACCAAGGACTGAACTCTGGGCCAGGCCCTGAACTTGGCCTCATCCCTCATACCAACACTGACTCTTAAATACTTCAGGCTTGTTATTATAAGGATCTTCTTTGATGTATCTCTTTTAATGAGGAAAGGTACTTCCCAGAAGGTCTAAAAGTTTCTCTTCAACCTCACTGTAGATTTGATAAGAGCTTGAACAGCAGAGATCAACTACCACCTCTCCTATCGGTTCCAGGACCAGGAAGCAAGAGCCCCTTTGGTTGGTTGGTGTTCCTTCAGATCCTCTCTCCAGATTCCCCCAGAATCTCTGGTCACCCGGTTCCTAGCATGCAGCCAGACCAACTTCTGCAAAACCAAACTTCTCACTTATATTTCAACCCATTCCTCTCTCTTTCCTTTCTACGCTAACACTTGACTCTACTGTTGTCTACTGTAATAACTTCCTGTTTTATACTTTCCTCGATGCCCTCCCCTTCTCAATCAACTCTCCATACATCTTCCTAATTGTTGTTCCTAAGGGACAATCTGACCATGTCATTCCAAAACTTCATTGGGTCCTGTAATCCCTGCTATCATCTTTTATTTCTCCTCTTCATAATTAAAGCCCTTGAGAAAGTCATGTACAGTATTAGCCTGAATACAGTGTGATCCCAAGTATTTTGAAAGGTAACTCAGAAAGAGGAAACACCCATTTTATTTTCTCCTTTTAAATGACAACTTTCTCTTAACTCACAAATAATGCAGGCCCTTTATTTTTTTTTTGAAAATTTTATCAAATTAGTTAATTTAGAATATTTTTCCATGGTTACAAGATTCATGTTCTTTCCCTCCCCTACTCCCACCCCCCTCCTGTAGCTGACACACAATTCCACTGGGTTTTACATGTGTCATTGATCAAGACCTATTTCCATATTATCGATATTTATACTAGCGTGATCACTTAGAGTCTACTTCCCCAATCATATCCCCATCGACCCATGTGATCAAGCAGTTGTTTTTCTTCTCTGTTTCTACTCCCACAGTTCTTCCTCTGGATGCGGATAGCATTCTTTCTCATAAGTCCCTCAGAATTGTCCTGGATCATTGCATTGCTTCTAATACAGAGGTGCAGGCACTTTATATTCAAAGTTTTTTCAAGGTCCTGAAAACAAGTTAAAGAAGTTTTAATGCCAATACTTTTAAAAATATGTATTACTTTTATAGATACTTGTGAGAAACTATCTTCCAATATTAAATCATGTTCTCCTTCCTCTTTTGTTGCCTCATCTCCTGAAGTGGAAACATCATTTGAGTAATCGCCTTCATCCTCTTCTTCCTACAAAACATCATCTTTACTACCATCCAGACTGTTTGATATACAACATTTTAAAAATACAAGCACAATGAACTCGGTACAGATTTTGTCCCAAAGCAGTTTTGATCCAGTTCCCTAATACAGTATGACTGATTGCTTCTTTATTTTTCCTGATGGAGTAAATTCATTGTTTCTGGCCAGCATTCACTCATTATATTCTTTCCTCAAATGATCTTTGAATTACTTGTTAATTCATATACCTAACACTTGTAATTGTGATATCATTCCTCTCAGAATAACAACTATAGCTTCATGGGCATTTCAGTAATTCTCTTTACATTTTTGGTCAGGTGACCCTTGAATGTGTCCAGTACAAGCATTCCTCTCTGATGCAGTAAGGCACCCAGACGCCTACCCCAGATCACTTTCAACCAATCTAACACAAGTTCTTCATTCATCCATTCCTTTTCCTGCACACAAAAGATCACTCCTGATGGTAACTTTTCATTAGGTAATGTTTTATGCCTTAAAATTATGTAAGGAGGCAGTTTTCACCCATCAGTTGTGACTGTAAGCATCACGGTCATTTTTTAATCAACACTTATTTGGCACCTTTAATATTAACGTTGACGTTTGATGAAATATTAAAACAAACAGGCATTTTTCCTGCATTTCCCATCTGCCCCAGGAGGTAGCTATGCTTTTTACATATGCTGAGGTCCACAATACACAACTTAAGGTTTCAAAACTGGAAGTGCTCGAATATAGTGTGAATGTGACTTTCAAAGGTACATACTGGGGGAAAAAATGTCACACTAATATTTGGGCTAATATATTCAGGTTAATACAGTATATTGTGCCTTTTCCACCTCCTTTCTTAACTCTCTGCTACCTTGTTACATTCTTCGTTATTCAAGTGAAAATGCTTTCCTCCCAAGTTCCTAATAATCTCTTTTGTAAACCTTCATTTTTGTTTTAAGTTCCTCATTCTAGACCAGTTACCTCCTCTTCCCCTCCTACCCCTACTCACATGGAGAAAACAAGAAAAGCAAAATTCCTATTACAAACAGATATAGTCAAGTGAAACAAACTCAAGCATTGACTATATTAAAAATATATCAATCTATTCTCCGAATCCATTATATGTCT